>NC_056731.1:1011516716-1011636716 GCF_019279795.1 Protopterus annectens | reverse complement strand
TTAGCACTTTATCTCCTCTTAGTGTAGTTTTGTCTTGTTTCCTGCTGTTTTCTAATACATTCTCCCAGCTTTTTACCAAAATAATACTCTTATCTATAGCATCTCATCATATTAACATATTAATTGTCTAAATAAACTTATGTTTTACACACCACTGGCCTATTTACCTGCTATCAGCATGCTTCTTTACCAGCTTTAATTTCCTCGTCTTTTTTTCTCTCTCGCTCTCTTCAATAGACAGTTATGGTTGGACAGGCATTCATAGTAAGTGCAGCATAACAGAAATACGTGTGTTATTCTTATAATAGGTGATATACATAATACTATAAGGCAGGAGGAATTCAAGTACAGGGGAAAGGAAGCATAATGTGTGACACATCCCCATCAGTAAAAGCAAAAGTAACACACCAGCCTTCAGAGGTACCTGCAATTTGCCTCTTTCTGCCTACTTCATGCTTTCAGTACTTTAGTTTCTTGTGGTAATTGTTGTTTTTGAAACCTATTTCACATAACTTGAATATTAAGAACATTACCACTGCCAAAACTACATGTACAGAGGGCATAAATTACTTACCTGTGTTTTTACTGATGTGAACTCCCTGTGTGTTGGCTACTTTCATGTTTAAGCATCCTTGAGCAGCCACTGATACATTAGTGCAGTTGCAATGCTCCAACTCTGCAGAATTCGCCTTATCACTAGTTTAAAGTGGTGCACCTTTACTTCTACTTAGTGACTTTTAAAGGACACAGCAAAAGTCTGATTCAGGTAATTTGTTTACATTTGTTTAGATTTGTTGGGCTGGATGTACAGATTCCCTATTTTTAGGAAGGCCCACTCTAATTGTTTCCCACTAATGCGGGAGTTGTGGTCCACTCTTCTCCCCAGCCACCCCTCCACATCAACAAATTTAATCCCACTAGTCTCCTCCCATTTTTAATGACATCACAGACTTGGTTAAGGAAACAGCTACATATTAGTGCATTTTCCACACATTCACCCACCCTTAACATCCATCAAAATAGTATTAGTATTCTCTTCCCTACTCGCTCATTCACTAACTCATCACTACTCTGTTAATATAGTATTCACCACAGTATTTCTGACACTGTCTTTCCCATTCAGTCACCCCGACTGCACACTAAATATACACCCTCCCTTCCCTTTGAACTACTGCAGTCCCTTCCCTTCTGATCTAAAACCTCCACTCTTCCTTTACCAGCCCACCTATTACCTCATTTAAACAACCTTACTTCATCTTATTCATTTTTACACGAGTTCAAATCTGTCCTCTCCCTTTTTCTAATTTACCACCATATTCTTATTCACAGTCAGTACTGCAAATTCTTGTCTTTGATTCTCAATTTTGTCTATCTCACTCTTCAAAAACTTGCTCACTACTCATTCTTACCTTTGCCTATGTCACTTTTTATCTAACACACTCACTACTTTTATTGCTCTTAATTTTCCCTAGCATTATTAACTCTTAAAGATCTTTGTGTCTAACTTTATAACTGTTTTGCCTCTCCTTCATATGATAGGATTATAACTTCATTGCCTTCCCATCTCATCACAAGTAAATATGCTGTTCTACTTCTTTTACTACTTTCCTTTCTCACAGAACTTCTCTTAGAGCCAACATTTCTTCACCTGTCATCAGCCTCCACTTAAAGCATTCTGTCCAAAATTGTTCACCAAAATTGCTCCACATCTGTTTAGCAGCTCACCTATTCTTTACTTTAAATACAAAAGTTCTACCTCACCTCACAACCACCCCAGAACAAAGCAAATAAAAATTACCATTATAAAACACTTGACTCCTAACAATATTCTTCAAGAATTAAAATATGTGGTGACATACACTCTAACCTAGGTCCTCCTTCAATCTCTACCTGTCATAGGTACATAGGTTCATAGGTAATTACTAGGCTAGCTGCCATTGTGGTTCATTTTTAAGCCTTGCCATTTTTCATTTTTGTGCTTACAATAACCTATCCCATTTGGTTATAGTTTTGCCTTACCCATCTCATGGTTGATAATTATATATTTCCTCTAATGAGAATAGTTGGGAGCATACCATTATAATCTGAGGAGACCCATACATGGGATAAAACATTTAGGAGCTATATCTGTCCATTAGTAGTACAGGGTGCAGTTAATTTCACTATTTCCAATTCAAAGATTTAAGTTGTGCTTAAAAATGAACAGGGATGAAATTTGTTTTATGTGGATGGGTTGACTGTTCCATAACAATGATATCCTCTGCAAAATATAGTTGTCTCTCAAAGCCATTCTGTTGATGTTGCAGAAAAAGGTTCTGATTCCTGCACTGAATATTTCTTATGCCATTTGACTTGCTGATGTGCAGTAAAAATATCAGTAATGGATCAGAGGATGCCTTCTATGCTAGACACAGGTCATCTCTTAGCAGTCTGTAGGATACCTAGTGTGATGATATGGGCAAGTGTCAGCATTGCCAGTTGGAGTTTTGTAAAGAATTATATGTTCTTTGAATATCAAACTGATTTATACAAGGTACTTTTGTTGCAAATGTATTAGAACTTTATGTCATTTATATACCAAAATGATTTTTACAGATTCTTGTGCAGAAAATGTATTTGTGAGCTTTGCTTGTGTTAATTGTGCTAAAATGTATCAACAGTGCATCCAACTGGTATGAAAATAAATGTACATGTGTTATTATTATGACTGATTTAAATGTACCAGCTAGCCTACTTTAAGAAATATAAGGGACATATAAATGAGCTGTTAAACCATTAAAATGACACACCACAGTGCTAAATAGTACCAGAGACACTAGGTCTGAAAAAAGCATTTGCTCGTTAGTGCAGTAAAAAGAGGGGAAATTCCAGCCACTGCCATAAACATTTAGATGTGTATTGCATCTATCTATGCTAAACTCCTGTCTCAGCTTCAAAGGGGAATAGTGTGAGAACCTAGAGTCAGGTGACCAGATGAGGTCATTCTGACAGCCTTCTTAAAAATTATATTTTAGTTATTACAAAGAAAGATCTCAGAGTAATGAGTATTCTGTTTTGGGGAACCTGACTAGAAAGACCCTCACCCTCAGCATCTTGCCTTGCAGTAGTAAATAACTTAACTAGGGAACAGTAATTATTGTAGATTCAGTCAGGAATATAGTGAAGTTTAGTTTAGAGAATATTTTTCTTTATTTGTCTGAGTCTATCCAGCAATGTTGGTTTCAGTATTTCCTGTGATCTGATCTCTCTGGTTTACTGTGAATATATATTCAATATTGTCTAGTTCTTTTATTATTTATTATTAAATATATTTAAAACTTTTATTGTGTCTGGTCCTTGTAGAAAGTATCTAACTTTTGAGAGCACTTATATTTATTTGGTGACACCGTGTTGGCCATTCCAGAAGGCCTAGCTATCTTGGTCAGCTACTATAATTTGTATTAGTATTAATATTGCACTGTATAACTTGATATCATTTGTAAGAGCCTTATAGTAACTGACTGGTGGAAGTGAATCTGTCTTATAGTCTAGGAAAAGTTGGTAGAGCAGGTAATCTGTTCCAGACTTTCCCAGTTGTGTCAGTATGTGTGTGCGTGTGTGTGTGTGTGTGTGTGTGTGTGTGTGTGTGTGTGTGTGTGTGTGTGTGTGTGTGTGTGTGTGTGTGTGTGTGTGTGTGTGTGTGTGTGTGTGTGTGTGTGTGTGTGTGTGTGTGTGTGTGTGTGTGTGTGTGTGTGTGAGTGTGTGTAAAAAGTAAATCATAAAGTGTATGTGTGTCAGCTACTTGGGGCAGGGACATGAACCACTGGGTTCACAGAGAGGTTGCTGGAGGACTTGGCTTGGACACTTGGCTGAGGTCCTAGCCCTACAGCTTTACCAGTTGGGAATCTTACTGGAGACCTGGATGGAGACATCCAGAACCAAGGCTGAGTGTGTTCCCTGTGTGCTTTTAAGGGGAATTGTGCTTTTTCCAGGGAGGACTACATCTGGAAATACTGAATGTATCCATTTGTATTTCAAGTTCACATCCCTCTCCAATTTCAGTGGTGAGGATTAAGGCTCCTTGATTACTGGCCCAGTGGGGGGACATCAAATATTGGTGGCAGTGGTGGCCATCACACATTGGTAACAGTGGTTGGCATCACACCTATTATGGTGGCAAGGCTTTGAGTTGGTCCATCCAGGACATGTTGCTTAGCCCTTGTATCCTTTTAGTAAGACATGTCTACCTATCACCCACCTCCACTCTGGTCTCCTCTAATAACTCCAAACAACTATACTTTACCTCAATAAATATATGTTGCATTTGTAATAAAATCACTGAACTACATTCCTGGATCTTTCACTGTATACCATATATTGTTGCCCTTGCTGACACAAGGTCAAAATCTCATATAGAAAACTCAGAAATTCTTCTCCTAGGATACAGCATTGTTTGAGATGACAAGTTAAACAAAAAGTCTGGAGGGGTAGGTATCCTCGACCCTAATGCATATGTAGTTTCTCCCCTTACAAAAACTCTGCCCAAATTCAATAATGCAGAGCTACTTATCCCTTGCATTAAATTAAATGACCACAAGCTCCTCTGTTCTAGAAACAGTATGTCCACCCTTGAAGACATCTTTTACTGGATCTTACACAATAATCCTAGGTAATGTCATCATCAACTGGTGTACTTTCACTTCTAAGTATCTTTCTGCTAATATTAACCATTCATAACTGGATTATGGTCACTGAACCTTTGAACCACGCTACATCGGGAACCCTTCCTAAATCCCTTGGTGATCATTGTCCTATGCAGCTGTATTAATCACCATATCAAATAACAAGTATACAAAAATACTTGTAGTCTCACAAAACTTAGCCGTGAATCATTTTCAGCTGCTCTGAACTCAGTTAAGTTGACTATCCCAAATGCCTTGTCACTGGACCAGGTAGCTGAAAGGTTCAATTCAAGTTTTATAAGAATTCTAAACAGTCTTGCACTATTACATAGGAAAAGAGTAAAAACTAACATCACCACATGACCTACTAATCAGAGTAGAAATCATGCTCCTTGTGGAGCTTTTCTCTCTGGACATACACTGATAATGTATAAAATTATTCAGTTGGACTTTCCTGATAAACAAATCTTAATACATAAATAAATGTTGTTGTGTCTTTCGGCTTTTCCCGGTTAGGGGTCGCCACAGCGGAACTCGGGGTCTGCTAATGATTGGCAGTAGATTTTTACGTGCTGAGTTGCCGGTCCTGACACACAACCTTCAATGAAGGTACGCCCAGTCACGCATGTCTCCACACAGAAGACGCTCTAGCTGAGAATCGAACAGGACAACGTTTTACTGTGAGGCGACAATGCTACCACAGCACCACCACCACAGTGAATAAATAAATAAATAAATAAGAAAATAAGAAAAACTAGTCTCACACAGTCTTGGGGAAAAGGAAATATGCAATATGCAAAAAACATTTCATTGACTTCCATCTCATCTGTTAGCTTCAATATTTGCATTTGTCTTTATGTCTTTATTAGCAGAAAATCAAACCTTTTACAAGGCACAGGCCAAAATATGGAATAAATTCAGGAATGCTCTGCAAAATCAGCTTTCAGGATTTTACATTCAACATGTTATGTGTTGTATGCATTTGTCTGTCTGTGTATGCATTTTACCCAGAGAATGGAGTTGGTTGGCCAGTATTAGGAAATCTGCTCTTTTCTCCACTGCAGTGTGATCTTGGAGTTGGTATATATAAGTGTGGGGGAGGGGGAGTTTGATATACTGCAGTGTGTGGTTCGGTATGCATGTTGATCCACTGTCTCTTTTCCCTGGATAAAAATTTCATGATTGAACATTCACAGAATTGAACATTCAGTGTTTTATGTTAGATGAACTGAGGTTCAATGTATTTCTTACTTGGTGACTGAATATAAGTATATACTTGACTAATGACCACCATGGCTTTTATAAGGCTAGCCATACAAAGCAACCAAATTGCATCCCTTTGTAATATGTGCATCTTAATTGTAGGGGAATGTTTGTTAGGGAATGTTTACTGTTGGCCTCCATCTATAAGAGACATAGGGACCAGCACACTGATGAATTTATGATTACTCATCTAATGTTAGTCAGGGAATGTTTAATGTCAGTCTCTTTGTATAAGAGATATAAGGCTACTTGTTTTTTTTTTTTTGCTTATTTGTCTTTAAATGTGATATAAGTACTTTAGAATTACAAAAATCTGAGGAGAATAAGTGGATGAAAACTGAAGTTGAAGTAGTTTTTATACATGATGGCCACGCTCCATCCCTTTTATTTCTTCAGTCAAACCTAAGGATATTGTAATAAGGGGCTGAATATTTTTGTCTTTCATATTTTGTTTGAAAGAAATTTATGTTAATGTTAGAAGGTCAGTACATGCATGCAGGTGCTCAATTTGTTAAGGATGCTACATGAATTTATGTTTAAGAACAGTATACTACATACCCTATTAAGGGAGCTGAAGGAAGATAAATTGTTCAACTTTGGTGAGCTGAATGAGTTTTGTGGCTCTTTGCTGGGGCCTAGATTAGGATGGGTGTTGCCGCTAAGGCTAATTGGTTTTACAAAATGATAATTGAAGTATAGCCACTTGAAGTTATGCTTGTTTATGTCACATTTTTGGAGAATAAGATTGTATTTCAGGTATCTAATTTTAAGCAAGTCAGTGTTTGTGCGCTGTTAGAGATGCAGTAATATAAAGTGAAGATACAATTTTGTTCTGGTTTGTGTGTGCTTGTTGGAGGAATAAAACTAATTGGAAGGGGGTGAGAAACAGAATGTCAGGTGGCATGATCATGACAGGAATTAAAATAAAGGTAATGCAAACGTTCATTTTGAGAAGAGCAATAGTAAGGGAGACAGATATGATAAATATAAGCAAGTATCTTAAGTTGTTTGTGGATGTAAACTCTAGAGTGCACTTTGGTAGAGATCTGCATAACAAGACACGCTAGAGCATATTGTAGGAAGGAGAAAGGTTAGTGTTAATTCAAGAAGCAGATTGGATTTGAATAGTGTTAGATAGCTGAAAGGAAGAATGCAGGAAAGAGTTAATGCTGATTGGTTAATTATGATTAAATGTGTGGAGATAGATAATGTAGAGAGATGAAGTGGGTAGAAATTGGGGTTAGGGGAGTGGAGTGAGCCCAAGCAGAACAAGTGTGAACAGAGCGAGGCAGACCTGATTCATGTGAGTATTGGAAACACTCAGTGACTACATTTGTGTTGTTAGCATAATTGCAGATTTACAGTCAATGAATTATTCTCAACTCACATGTTTTGTGATATAAATATTTGGCCTATTGTAAAATTTTAGAATCAGGGAAATGAAGCATGTACTCCACTGGCTGTTGACTAAATCCAGTGTACATTGGCAGTATAAATAGCTATGTTGTCTACCATTCTTTAACTATCTTTCCTCTACAGAAATTGTCCAATGTCTAGATCAGAAAGCTGTGAGCTTCCTTTGCATCCTTTCATTATGAGCATTCATCAGCTCTGCAGTTATCTCCACATTATAATGGAAGACTGCTTGTTCGAGTCCTACTAGATACTCCTTGGGTATGCTTTCTTTAAGATTGTTATACCAGCAACATTGCAGTCCCTTTCAGCCTTGAAATAAATGTCAGCTATACAATACCCAGGTTAAGACCATTCTAGTGGCTTACCAGAAACTGCATATGAGCACTGCTCTCTGCACATTCATGGAAGCACATGATAAACTAATGTTGATAACATGTCTTTGCACTGATTATCCAGACATTGGTCTCATTTCAGAGAAATATAATTCATCACTTATGTCAGATGCTACACTGTTCATTTGATTACTTGCTTCAGCTTTTGAAAACACTTCACAGAATGGGGAAAGAAAGTTGTCTTATAAGAGATTCTACACTACTTAGGACTACAATAGTCACTGATCTTCTATTTCTAAAGACATATTATTAATGGCAAAGAAAAAATCTGACTATTTATGGTACATTCTATTAGAGCATTGCTCATCAGTCATTATCTTTTTTTTTTGAGGTGTTCTGGAATCCAATAGACTTATAATTATCCTTGGCACCCAATAAACCTACAATTATCCTTGCATTTCAACATGGTGGCTTGCCATGGACAATCAGTGACAAGCCCAGAAGTCCATTAAGATTTTGCAACTTGAATTCTGACCAGATAAGTTTTCTCCCCAGTAACAGCCCCAGCTGGCTTCAGTACTTTCCAAGTGAATTTTGAAGTCTGCTAGTAAGGAAGAGAGTCAGAAATTAGTACCTTTTATTCACTGTATTCATGGTCTTTTTTAAGAGCAAAATACTTTTGATGACACCAAAGTCGATATGTACAAAAAATGTGTTTCTTTTGTGCACCTAGTAGTTATGAAGATAAGAGAATTTCATTCCCCAGTGCAACCTCCACTTGTATATCACACAGAAGACTTTGTAGATTCCAACATCTTTTTCAAAAGCCACAGAGCAGGAGACATGGCCACTCAAGTAGTAAGCTTACAGAGCAAATGCTGTGTACAACTAATGTCAGCTAAATTGAGCTTGCAACTTTTATCCTTACAGAAAACCTCTGGCACCTTCCTCATCAGTGAGCAACAATCCATGTTCCAAGAGGCACTAACTTTTGCCAGGGTCTTCTTCATGTTGATTCCGTACTCCTCCTTTGTGAGAAAACCTTTAAACAACTGAAAAATTGTAATTGTTCTTGGAAATGAGAAATATAGAGGAAATTAACTAAGTTGAACTTTCCTGAAACTGAATTTGGTAAATATAAATAATTAAGAAAAGGCAAAAGAAACTGATATTGCACTGTACTTCCATTTTTATAAATATGTAATATTTAACATAAGTATATGAAATTAAATATATCTATATCTACCTATTTATCTGTCAATCATCAATCTATCTATCTATCTATCTATCTATCTATCTATCTATCTATCTATCTATCTATCTATCTATCTATCTATCTATCTATCTTTCCATCTACCTTCCCATCTCTCTCTCTCTCTATCTATCTATATATATATATATATATATATATATATATATATGTGTGTGTGTGTGTGTCTATGTATCTATATATATATATATATATATATATATATATATATATATATATATATATATATATATTAATCTATGTATGTAGATAGATGTATGGAGTTATACCATATTGTTGCCATAATAATGACCAAGTATATGATGTACAGCCAAAAATGGACACCTTCAGCAAACAGAGTCCCCGCTGTGGCTTTGGAAAATGCTGCATAAATGGGAAATGCTCTCTTGGAAGCCATCATGCAGATTATATGCCACTCTAGCTGGCTCTGCATTGGTTTTGGTGGCATCTCCCACTGCATGTATGATGATCTTGTACCTTTGCTGTGTGTTGGCCATGAAGGTAGTCAGTTCATGAGTAGGGCAGGGTCCATGGGGTTGCTGGGTTCTAGTGGAAAGGCCCTACTTCTCTTCTCAATCTCATGGGACCTGTCAGCACCCAATGATGTCTGGGCAGTATGGGAAGAGAGTGCACTCTGTGCTGATGTCAGACAGTTCCTGGTCTTCCATGGCTCCCTGATACTGACATTTTGGTTGGACATGCACAGTAGCAGTGTCCAAGGAAGGAGAAAGTAATATAACCATCACATTACCCATGCCACTGCCGCTTTGACTACAGACTGCACCAGGCTATGACAGCCATCAACATCCAGAGTGGAGAATCCTGACACCAGAACACCTGTGAAAACATACATTTATTCCAAATGTATCAGTGTTATCTTCACAACCACCAACATCCCAGTGAGGACAGTTATAAATCAGAGCAGTAGACAGAAAGCATAAGTCCATATAGCTGTGCAGACTGATGTTATAGATGAATTCTTGCCATGCCTGTAAGAACAAAATGATCATAAACAGTAGTGATATTCTTTTGCAGATTGTTACACTGCATGATGTATATGCTGGGTAATACTAACCTGGGCCCGGTCTTCTGACACCTAAACTGTTTGATGGTGTTCTTCATGAGTGTCAAGTCTTCCATTGGTTATGAAAGGAGTTGTTGTGTCCCCAGATAGAAATGTTAGGAAATCCTTTGTGTCATTTACTGTTGAAACTCTTGAAGGACCACAACCTTGGGATTAAGATAAATCAAGTTGTTGACCCTACATTGGACTTGTTCTTATGTCCAGTTGTTGCCATTGGCAACAATGTTCCATTCAACAAGATCTACCCAGACCCATTCACTATTACCAATAAATGCTATCCTTTGGCCATGGTCATTGGGATCTTGTAGCATGATGTAATTTTCTTCCTGGGAGAATTTCTCCACCATCTTCCTGTCCTTCTCAAACTTCATGCCCTACAAGTGTGAGGACAGACATATATAAACTGCCAGCTGAAAAACACCTCTCATTCACATTTTTCTTCTAGAAAACAGTCTGTTATTACCATGATCTGAGTTACAACTGTCCCACAAAGAGGCACATGACACTAGTACAGGGAGCTGCCACTATGTAGCAATCAGTAGATCATGGTAAGCCTGCACCTGCAATGCACCAAACAACATCATATACTTGCAAAAATTTCCATGACATCTAAAATGGATGTCTGCTGCATGATGTGTCATCTGTGTGAATGGACCACAATATCACACATGGGATCTCTGGTGCAACTGTGGATGGGAAAAATTGTATTTCTCTCCATCTTACCTATCCCCATAACAACTGTACTGCTACAAGGCCTACTAATGTTTTTGAATGCCATTGCTTGCCTCTTACTCAGCTTGTGATACTAACTCTTGGGGAAAATGGCAATACACACACCATGATCTTAGTGTAACATCATAAGATCCTTGTCCCTTATATGTGTGTCACACATTAGTAGTTCAGGTCTATGTTTAGAAGTGTAGGGGTTTGTGTGTGTGTGTGTGTGTGTGTGTGTGTGTGTGTGTGTGTGTGTGTGTGTGTGTGTGTGTGTGTGTGTGTGTGTGTGTGTGTGAGTGTGTGCCGGGGGGCAGTTGCCCCAGGTGTCATGGGTTAGATGGCATGACTTGCACATGACAATGGTGTATTACTACAGTACTAACAAAAAGAACTGAATGCACATACTGTGTTTGTTTCATCACTGAAGCACTATAGCTCTTAAGCATTTTGACTAAGGCATTTCAGCTTCAACAATCCACTTGTTGCTTTGTTTTGTTTTTTCTACTTGTCTTAAAGTTGAGGGATGCACCAGACTGGGGATCTGCACAATATAACCTAGTTGTAGCACAACCTACAACATGCCATCTATGAACATTTCAATGATAATTCTTATGCTGACCTGTGTATTGAGTGGCACATAGTCAGTGTGCCTCCCCCAGCTCTGTCAGGGTACAATATGTTGCAGTGTATTATGATACATTCCATATATGAACCATAGGTTTTATATGCCAGCCCTCTGAAAAGAATCTCAGAACTGAGATAGAGAAGGTGTTTCTACCCCAAATTCCACTTGGGCAACACAGAGGTGAGTATGAACTTCCCTACATTGCCTATAATATATGTTCAGTGGAAAAAAAAAATAACCCCACTAATGAAGGACATTACGGCATACCTTTCAACAGGTTAGACCAAGAATTCTGGAAAAATCCAAATATAATGGGTAGGAAAGACCCAAAATCAGGGAGAGATTTTAAATATTGCTCTTACAAACTTAGAACGTTGAAAGAATGACACATAATGTATTAGCATGCATTTTATGAAGACAATGAATTCTGAAGCTGAAATGTCTCTTGTAATTTCCTCACTGATTTGCCAATAAACCGCAAATTTTATGATGAACAATCGAAAAATATGAGGCAAAAATGTGTACATTCTAGAAATTTCTGGGCAGTCAAGGGGTATGCATTCCAGAAAACAACATTTTTCAATGTCTGGTCATTTGAAATCACAGTCCTTGGAGACACATCTTAAAATGTATTTCAGTCCATCCCTCACAGCCACAACCCAGGAAAATTGCTTGATGTACCAGTCATCCCACAAATACTTAGCAAGCCATAATGATGTATGGAGTGACTGTCCTCTTAATAACCTGGTTCTTCCTTGAACCCTTGAAATGACAAACACAATCATTTTGGCATTTAAAACCCCCCACATATTAGATAAAATGATAAAAGGAGGTCATCACTGTGAAACCCACAGTCCACAGCCTATTCCCGGGCCTATGTTCCTTACCTCTCTGAAAACATAGCTCATGCTTTGAGAGTCAAAATTCAGTGACTGTGTATGTCATAGCAAAATAACCTCTGCTTCTGTGCATCTCCCCTAGTATGTGGTGGGTTGTACTGTACGGAATTCACACCCTGCAAGGTACCCTATGCAGACCTCCCAACTGCATGTTATGGAGGAGCATACCTTTTTTTAGGCTTGATTTACATCTGTGCATGATGTACCTATTTCTGCAGGTATGTTGAAATTAACTTGCTTTCTGTGTTTTGACAGTATCCCCAATGCACATAACTCAGCTTTATTTCCCTGCAATTTACAAAATAAAGAAATCAAAAAAGTTTCACTTTATTCCATTACTAACCAGTGTAGCAAATCTCGTAACTTAATGAGTATTATTATTGCTGCGGGTGTATTTATTGCACAGATGAAAGCTTAAAGCATTGTAGTTATGCTCATGAGCTAAATTCATGTCAATGTCTTTTAATCACATTTTTTTACATTGCACCCTGTACATGATGCACTTTGTGGTTAGTCTTTACTCATGCAGTCATGCAGTAAACTGTGTTTCCTCATTGCGTACTTACTGTGCTATTTCTGCTTGCTGTTTATGTCATTTTGACATTTCAATTATTTCGCTGCATCTTTCCCTTTATTTTGTACTTGTGTCTTTCCTCCATATTCTGACCACCACCTTCTTTTTCTCTGTTGCTACTCTCTTAACCTTATTACCTTTCTATAGTGATCTAACTTACTGCATTGGTACCTGTCCTTCTCTATTTTCTTTTTAGCTGTCATACAATTTGCCTACCTCCTGTTCTTTACACTTCTGCATTTTTGTCTTCTCCTTTCTTTTCTCTCCATTGTACTTTTCAGAATTTCACTGATTGTTTTCCCTGTGGGAGTGGAATAACTTGCTTGCTTTGCTCCCCTATCCTACCCACTTCTGACCCACCCTTACATCATCCCCTTCTCGTTCCCCTAAATTCTCCCCTTACCTTCTAAAACCAATCATCTGTTACCCATCTTCTCTCCATAATACCAAAGTCATACCTTGCATAACCAATCAGCTACTTCACTAGACTTCTCTCACTAATACCACTATCATTTAAATCACACATGCAGATATTTTGATTCCTCTCACCACCATTTCCTCATCTTTTCCGCAAAAGTATATACTACTAATCAAACTTATATCCTTTCTATCTTCTACCTCCTGTCTTTTCTGCAATAGTATATACTTGTAGTATATCACCACCCATAATAGTGTATACTGCTGGTCTACCTTGTGTCCTTTTTATGTTCTTTTTCTAGAGACTTCTATGATTATTCATCTGCTTTTAGATCATAATCTTCTTCATTGATATGAATATACTTCATCTTACTACCTCACTGCTTCTTATTTCTGCCCTTACCTATACACAGTACAAGTCTAAACCTCAAGATGCACACACTCGAAACTCTCCTTAGCATGGAGAACATCGATATCTGTGCAGTAACAGAAACCTGGTTCAAGGATCCCGAGAGCACCCCAGCACTACCAGGTTATCCCTCATACCATGCTTTCCGGCCCCAAAACTTGGACCGAACCACAAAAGGAGGGGGAGTATCAATATTCGTCAAAGATACCCACACCTCCAGGTTGGTGGCACAGCACGAAGCATCAGAGACTATCCATGTGCAACTAACAGTGGGTAAAACTGCCTTCCAGTTTATAGCCTGCTACAGACCACCCTCCCAAACCCAGGAACCCCACTCGGCCTTCCTGAGAACACTGGAAAATATGAAGGTCTCTCCAAACACCATTATATTGGGCGACTTCAACTACCCAAACATAGACTGAGAGCATTACTCTAGCTCCAACACCCTATCCCAAAGGTTCCTAGAATTTATAAACTCAAATGCTATGGAACAACTTGTTACCACTCCCACAAGAGGGGAAAACATACTGGACCTGATCATCACCAACATGGGGATTCTATGCTCCAGACCAGAAGTGTATCCCTCACTGGTAAGATCAGACCATAAACTAATCTCACTGGATATTCATATCCTGACCCCACCCCCTGCCCAAAAAACCACAGTGAAAAACTTCTCTAAAGCAAATTTCACACTCCTCAAAACCGAGGAGGAATCCTTCAAAGCCCCCGGGCCTGTGGAAAATATGGCCCAGACTGCAGAATCCTTTATAAACGCATTCTATGAACACCTTCAGAAATGCATGGATCATGCAATCCCAAATAAAACCAAGACCCAATCCTCCAAAGGCAGACGTCCTGTCTGGTGGACCCCAGCCATAAACAAACTATACAATAGAAGGAGGAAGCTACTACATGATAGAGCAAAATCCTAAAAAGGGAAGGCATCTCTGATCAGTATTAGGAAAAAACTACGGGCACTCATAAAATCATCTAAGGCCAGCTTCGAGAGAAAAATTGCACAGGACACTAAGGATAATCACAAGGCTTTCTTTAGTTATGTTAGGAACCTGGGTGGAAATTCCCAGATATACTCAGAATTAGTCCAAAATGACAAAAAATACACCGAACCCACAGACATTGCCAACATCCTAGCTGACAGGTTCAGCACAAACTTCTCCCCCCCTCCCCACCAAAAGGGTAAATATCTATCCCAGCAGAGTGCTGCCCCCCTGACATCTCAGATGCTCAGGTAAGAGCCGCCCTCTCCAAAGCAAAAAACACAGCATCAATGGGACCAGACGGTGTCCCGGGCTGCGTCCTACATGAACTCCAAGAAGAGCTAAACCCAAACATAAAACTACTGTTCAATCTCAGCCTTGCTACATGATATGTACCCAAAGAGTGGCATACAGAAACAGTGGTCCCTCTCCACAAAGGTGGTGCCTCAACGGATCCTGGAAACTATCGCCCCATAAGCCTGACTAGCTTGGTCTGCAAAGCTATGGAAAGGATCATCATGGACCTCATAAATAAAGATATTGGGGACCTACAGACACTGGATCCTACCCAGTTCGGCTTTGTTAAGGGCAGATCCTGCCTCTTAAACCTGGTCGATTTCTTTGAAACAGTCACCAGGGCCATTGACGAGGGGAAGGTGGTCCACACAGCCTACCTGGACCTCGCAAAAGCCTTCGATACAATACCCCACTCGGGCATTATAGATAAGCTCACCAGCTTAAATATAAACCCCTATGTCACTAGATGGGTTACAAACTGGCTCAAGGACAGAACCCACATGGTTAGAATTGCTGGAGCCATGTCAGACTCCAAACCAGTTGCAAGTGGTGTCCCACAAGGCTCAGTCCTGGGACATCTCTTGTTCGGTATATATTTCTCGGAGGTACAGGCCAACACGGAAGGACTGTGGCTGACCAAGTTTGTAGATGACTGCAAACTGGGTGCCATAATCGACTCTCCAGCCAACGCAAGCATCCTCCAAAAGGACCTCATAGAAACAGACAACTGGCGCCACAGCCATGACCTCAAGCTAAACACCAAAAAGTGTATAGTCATCCCCTTTGGCAAACACCAAGTGCCCACAAATTACCACATAGGTGGTAATCCATTAAGTACAGAAGAAGTAATTAGGGACCTGGGGACCCAAGTTGATAGCAATCTCTCATTTGACAACCACGTGGCCAAAGTAGTTAGAAAAACATTTTATATAGCCCACCTAATCATGAAAGGATTCACATCTAGATCAGGGGAGGTCATCATGCCTCCTTTCTCATCCCTCATCAGGCCCATAATTGAGTTCAATGCCCCTTTTGGGATGTACCTTACCAGACACATGCAGCAACCGGAAAGACCCCAAAAGTACCTCACCAAGAGCATCAAAGGGCTCAAACAGATGCCATATGCTGCCCGGTTAAAGAAACTCCAGCTCTACTCAGTGGCATACCACCTGCTCAGAGGCGATCTGTGCCTGACGTATAAAGCCATGTCCAACCCGGAATTAATGGACATGCTGCATCTCAGAAAATCCAAATCCCATCGAGCTACGCTCTCGAGAGACTTGAACCTCAGCACTGAAATACATAGGACATGCTGGAGGGACAGATTCATAACCCAGAGGCTCCCTTCACTCTGGAGTAAAATCCCAGTCCAGGTTAGGCAGAGTCCCTCATTGACTCTCTTCAAGAGGAATCTTGGTGAGTGGATGGGAGATCGTAGGTTTAGCCCGAGTATCACTTCTGTGTCACTGCTAGACAGAGGCACAGTATACTAACCTCGAAAAAGGGCATAGCAAAATTAATTTAAAATGGGTGGCGAAAGCCAAACACACTCTGGCTAGGCTTATAAATGCCCTAGGGCAGATTGCCTAGTATGAACCTATGAACCTATGAACCTAAGGACTATTTGTCTAAAATGCCCACATTGTTTTACAATACTTATATCCCCACATCAGTAAACATATTCATACAAATGTGATAGACATCCTGTCTTTATACAGCACCTCACTTAAATAATACATTGCTAATTATAACTTCTCATATTTGCCACTCCTGTTTCAGATGACTATAAAGACCTTGTGTTTTTTGAGTATAGCCAAATAGTCCACTTATGCTGTGCTGGCGACGTCATGAGAAGGCCAAAACATGCATGCCCACAGCTAGTGGGATTTGGCTTTGTTGGCCTGAATCTATCCATGAGGACTTAAATAGGAGAAAGTGAGGGGTCATGGACATTCAGAGACCATATATCTGAAAGAGTCGATGTCCTTGGAGGGCCATTTGCATGTGTCTTATGGACTCCTACTGTGGGAAGTTTTGGGGTATCGCACGATGAAAACTCTAGCTTGGCTACTTTTTTTGTAGTTTTTTACCAGGCAATGCTGATGGAAAGGGGCCTAACTTTATGCTAGACCTGCCACCATTTTTCCAGAACTATTGTATATTAAAAACACCACTACCTTACCTAAATAAATGGTTTGCTTTAGACATTTAAGTCAATTACAAGACCATGCTGTCAACATTTGCAGACCTGTTTCAATGTGAATGGAGCAAATAACAACTTATTTTTGCTTACAGAGATGTGTCCTAAGAATTCAGAGTCTTTTCAACCTTTGATTTACACTATGGTCACATGCTAAGGAGGAATCTAGGCATAATGTGTGATATGTGGGAGGCAGAGTGCAATACTCATAATGTGTCTTTGTGGAGTCTATGCTAAAGTTCATGACTAGGCTTATTGAGGTTATGGTACTAGCAGCGCACAACAGCACATATAAAAGTACAACATAAGGTCTGATACGACAGAATAGCAAGAGCCTGAAAATATACAGCTGAACAAAAGTTAATGGTGTTAACTCCAGTTCTTCAGAACAAACTGCGGTCATCATGGGGTTCACTTCACTGTTATGAGAAAGGTAAATCTTATTTTTTATGTAGCTGAGTTGCCATTTAGAAGGCAGAAAAGCAAACTCTCTCAACTAAGTATAACTAAAACCTGCCATAATAAGGACAGCCTAATATATAGTATATGCAGTGGGTTACAAGAAAAATCTAATGGGGATTTGGTGGTAGATGTCCTCAGTTAAAATTAAAATGTCAGCTCAGTAAATAAGGTAGTACTGCCAAAGCAGCTGTCCTCTACACAGGTTCAAGAAGGGCCTATATTACCAGAGCAAAAGTCCTTTTGAGTGAATACCTAAACATCGACACGTATTGCGCGAACCGTGAGAATGCCAAATGCACTAAACCGCAAAATTTTAAATCTCGAACTGTCATAGTGGGCCAACCCCACCACCCGCTACATACTACCTACCCAAACAAAATAAATACACCACATACATACTAATAAAACAACTGGAAGCACTTGGAAGTACCCACAAAACACCGAACAAGTGCTGTAAGCCCAAGGAAACTGCAAACCACGAGTCCACTTCAAATCTTTTAATAACCAACTCCACAGACCATACACATTAACGCAGTTGCACAAGACAATATACCAGCGTTTTCATCCAATCCACTTGGACTTCATCAGACAATGTACTACCATTTAATTACTCTATATATATTGAATTACCAACCCTCCAACCAATGTAAATCCCCCAAAGACATTCAAAATGAACCTATGAACCAACAAGCCTCATGAATATTAAAATTAAGTTAAAACTTGACTGTGAAAGTGCGTGTGCATAAACATTTAAAATATCTAAATGAATTAAAACCTATGGTCATATAAATACAGTGCATAAATATATAAATTGTTTGATTACATGAATTTATACGAACATTATTAAACAAAGTGCTTGTGCTTACTAATATGTTTAAACATAATAAAACATCTCCCTCTACTGTCATAAATCGGTATTGCACATAACATTCCATGAACACAATAAAACCACTTCCTTTATACAAAAATAAATTAAAACCTCACTGTTATACTATTTAAATATAAATACTTTACTTGAATATAATTACATAAATAAATAAACATATATCACACATCAAATCCTATCACATTCTATTCTATTAAAAACTACTAAATTTTATTAGCCCTTATTTTTAATAAGGATGATATACTCAAATAGTCATTTATCCCTGGTTTTTTACTAGTCTCCAGGTACACCTGCCACCACAATTCCTTACTCTCCAAGATCTCTTCCCAGATACCACCCCTTCTATCCTTTTCCACCTGTTGTAACACAAAGAAATAAAATTTGCATCCTCTACATTCTTTACTATGCTTGAATAAGGCACTAGTCTCTTTCCCTTTTTGCATATCATATACGTGTTCATAAATTCTTTTCTTTAGTTCCCTTTCTGTTTTTCCCACGTAATATGAAGGACACATCACAAGTTGCCAGATAGACCACCCCTTTTGTATCACAACTATATTTGCCTTTACTCTTAATTAACATATTTCTACTATCTATAAATATCTCACTCTTATTACTAATATATGAACATTGATTGCACCGGCCACATTTATACGTTCCTACTTTTTTTCTCAACACATCATTCTTCCTATAATCCATATCCTTTTTGTTTTCCAACATATTTTTATACTTCTTGAATTTCTAAAAATAATCTTGGTTTAAAGCTATTAATTCCTTCTATATCTGTTAAAGCAGCAAATTTGTCCCATTCTTTACTTAAAATGTTTCTTATTCCCATATTATAACTATTGTACTCAATTATGAGATTTTTGTGGTACTGGTTTTCCTCAGTCACCCTATCCTTATTTTCTTCTCTTGTTGTTTTAAATTCAATCCTACCCATAATTGGTTTAAATCTGTCTGCCCTACCTGTTTCCACTTCCTTCTAATATCATTTACAAATTTCTCTGGGTATCCCCTTTCAATGAACATTTTCTGCAATGTATCACATTCGACCAAAAAGTCTTCATCCAGGGTAGTCATCCTTGATCCCTCACAAACTGCCCTTTAACTATATTACGCTTGCAGTGTAGGGGATGCGCACTTTCATAATGCAAATAAGAATTGACATAGGTTTTTTTCCTATATACCCTGGATGAAAATGACTTCAGCGTGTTATTTTGACCAATTCAATGTCCAAATATTGTAGAACCTCATGATTGATATTGTGTGTAAATTTAAGGAAATTAGTAGTTTTACCAATATATTCAAGAAATTCATTGAATCTTTCTTGCCCCCCTATCCAAAAAATAACTATATCATCTAGGAATCTTTTGTACAAGATCCATTCCTTCTTAAACTCTGATTTTAATATATATTTTTCTTCCCATTTGGACAAAACTATGTTGGCAAATGTTGGTGCACATGCTGCACCCATGGACACCCTGTCCTCTGTTGAAAATATTCACCATCAAATAACAAAAAATTGTATTTTAAGACGGTGTCCATGAGTGCCACTGATAAAATCTTATCTTCTTGTGTCATAGTTTTGTCCAAAAAAACACATTCCTCAAACCACTTCATTCCACTAATATGTGGTATGCAGGAAAAAAGATCCACTATGTCTATAGTTATGAATATTAGGTCGGTGCTATAACATTCAGGTGTTAATTGTTTTAAAAAATCCCATGAGTCTTTCAATATCACTCTATTACTTGTCCATATATGCGTGGTTGTAATATCTATGTATTTTGCTAGGGGTTCTGTTTTTGACCCTCCTGCAGTAACTATGGGTCTTAGGGGTGGGTCCATCACATTTTTATGGACTTTCGGGATTCCGAACATAGTGGCCATCCTAGGTTTTGCTACTGTTAAAAACTTGTGTAGTTCAGGTTTTAACACCTTTTCTAACACAAAGTCATTCAACATATTATCTATTCGAAAATATGCCACATTTACCTCATTTCTTGAGACCACTGAATATTTTGTTTCATCTCTTAGTATCGTGTTCATCTTTCCCTCATAGATTATATTGTCCATAATGACGACACCCCCACCTTTATCAGGTTTCATCACTCTGATAGTGTCCTCATTAATTAATTCCATTAATGCCTCTTTTTCGTCTTTATTCAAGTTATTATCATATATCTTCCTATTATTGTTATTATGTTCAGTTCTAATCCCTTCTTCCAAAATTCTTTCAAAGTTTCTTAACTGGGGTAACAAGGGTGGATTGAAAGTAGATTTCTTTTCAATTTTGTAACTCTATTATCACTACTATAACCATTGTTGCTTGCCAGAACACTCAAATTTATTCTTCGCATAAACAACTTGGTATCCAGAATTGTGGTGGCGGTGTCACCCTTTGAACTAGGAATAAATTTAAAACCTTTACTAAGTAATTTGAAATGGTTAACCTTAACCTCAAAATTACCATAATTGTAAATTGAAAAATCCTTATATGTATGAATAACCTTGTTTACAACATTAATATCATATACTTCATTTCTGTCCAAATTCGAGCTATTTGAAGAGAGGGTGTTAATCAATACCTCCCCCTTCTCCCCCCCCTCCTGTAAAAATTTTCCCTATAATTGTGAGGCCTGTAAAGGAGGGAAATCTTGGTCATAGGTAAAATCATTCTGAAAATCTGAATGACTATAAATGGGTTTATTCCATTTCCTGTTGTTAACAAAATTGTTAACATTCTTTTTAGACAAGTTAGGTTCTGGATAGTTAGTCCCATTTTCATATTCCATGATGTCCCTGTGTAATTTACCTATTTTACGTTGCATAACCACATTACATTTTTCATCAATTTCATGCCTAATATTATAATATTGTTGCTTCTCTTCCTTAATACTAAATATTAGGACATTTTTAATAGCTCCATCCATTTCATCAATGTCTTTAGTCAAACACTTAATATTTCTTTCATTTTCTTCTATTATTAATTTAATAACATCTAAACCACATTGATTAAAAACCTTGAGCAAGTTTTTATGAAAAATAGAACCACTGGTAACATTGTTTGGATACTTACAGATACGAAGACCTTTTGGAACAATTTCCTTTTTAAGCATTCTAATAAGTATGCATTTTCTATATGTAAAGTTTTGAACCTAGTCATAAGGCCTTTGAGTTTATCAATTTTAACCACATAAGTCTCTCCTTCTTGTCTGTCCAAACCAACATGTGTATCCATACCAAAGTCTATATTCTTATTCAACCAGTCTCTAGTGCTGATATGGTTAGAACAATCAGTACCTTTGCTTAAATCCGTACGAGTCGGTTTCTTCCGTTGTGCCCTGCAGCTGTTCCACGACGCTCATTACTCACTTCAGTCCCTTCAGATTCAACACCCAGAATGTTAGGAGTGATTAGAGGATTGAAATTAGTTGCTGAGCCCTCGGAAAAGTCGCCGGCGTCATCTTCTTCGCCCATAAGCTGCCTCTTCCGTTTGCTTCTACTGTTGTACTGCTGTACCTCCTCGAGCACAGGTTCTTCGAACCTAACTTAGTTTGACTCACTAACATCTTGTGGCAAAGGGGAGTGAGTAAATCTATGAGCTCGGTCAACTGCCCAATCAACTTCCTTGATTGGCCGAGCTCCTCCGATGCTTCCGAACTCATTGCTGTCCTTTTCTCTTTTTGAAAAAGTTTCCCTTGGCCCAGAAAGACTCACGAAACACTAATAAAACAACTGGAAGCACTTGGAAGTACCCACAAAACACCGAACAAGTGCTGTAAGCCCAAGGAAACTGCAAACCACGAGTCCACTTCAAATCTTTTAATAACCAACTCCACAGACCATACACATTAACGCAGTTGCACAAGACAATATACCAGCGTTTTCATCCAATCCACTTGGACTTCATCAGACAATGTACTACCATTTAATTACTCTATATATATTGAATTACCAACCCTCCAACCAATGTAAATCCCCCAAAGACATTCAAAATGAACCTATGAACCAACAAGCCTCATGAATATTAAAATTAAGTTAAAAACTTGACTGTGAAAGTGCGTGTGCATAAACATTTAAAATATCTAAATGAATTAAAACCTATGGTCATATAAATACAGTGCATAAATATATAAATTGTTTGATTACATGAATTTATACGAACATTATTAAACAAAGTGCTTGTGCTTACTAATATGTTTAAACATAATAAAACATCTCCCTCTACTGTCATAAATCGGTATTGCACATAACATTCCATGAACACAATAAAACCACTTCCTTTATACAAAATAAATTAAAACCTCACTGTTATACTATTTAAATATAAATACTTTACTTGAATATAATTACATAAATAAATAAACATATATCACACATCAAATCCTATCACATTCTATTCTATTAAAACTACTAAATTTTATTAGCCCTTATTTTTAATAAGGATGATATACTCAAATAGTCATTTATCCCTGGTTTTTTACTAGTCTCCAGGTACACCTGCCACCACAATTCCTTACTCTCCAAGATCTCTTCCCAGATACCACCCTTCTATCCTTTTCCACCTGTTGTAACACAAAGAAATAAAATTTGCATCCTCTACATTCTTTTACTATGCTTGAATAAGGCACTAGTCTCTTTCCCTTTTTGCATATCATATACGTGTTCATAAATTCTTTTCTTTAGTTCCCTTTCTGTTTTTCCCACGTAATATGAAGGACACTTATCACAAGTTGCCAGATAGACCACCCCTTTTGTATCACAACTATATTTGCCTTTACTCTTAATTAACATATTTCTACTATCTATAAATATCTCACTCTTATTACTAATATATGAACATTGATTGCACCGGCCACATTTATACGTTCCTACTTTTTTTCTCAACACATCATTCTTCCTATAATCCATATCCTTTTTGTTTTCCAACATATTTTTTATACTTCTTGAATTTCTAAAAATAATCTTCGGTTTAAAGCTATTAATTCCTTCTATATCTGTTAAAGCAGCAAATTTGTCCCATTCTTTACTTAAAATGTTTCTTATTCCCATATTATAACTATTGTACTCAATTATGAGATTTTTGTGGTACTGGTTTTCCTCAGTCACCCTATCCTTATTTTCTTCTCTTGTTGTTTTAAATTCAATCCTACCCATAATTGGTTTAAATCTGTCTGCCCTACCTGTTTCCACTTCCCTTCTAATATCATTTACAAATTTCTCTGGGTATCCCTTTCAATGAACATTTTCTGCAATGTATCACATTCGACCAAAAAGTCTTCATCCAGGGTAGTCATCCTTGATCCCCTCACAAACTGCCCTTTAACTATATTACGCTTGCAGTGTAGGGGATGCGCACTTTCATAATGCAAATAAGAATTGACATAGGTTTTTCCTATATACCCTGGATGAAAATGACTTCAGCGTGTTATTTTGACCAATTCAATGTCCAAATATTGTAGAACCTCATGATTGATATTGTGTGTAAATTTAAGGAAATTAGTAGTTTTACCAATATATTCAAGAAATTCATTGAATCTTTCTTGCCCCTATCCAAAAAATAACTATATCATCTAGGAATCTTTTGTACAAGATCCATTCCTTCTTAAACTCTGATTTTAATATATATTTTTCTTCCCATTTGGACAAAACTATGTTGGCAAATGTTGGTGCACATGCTGCACCCATGGACACCCCTGTCCTCTGTTGAAAATATTCACCATCAAATAACAAAAAATTGTATTTTAAGACGGTGTCCATGAGTGCCACTGATAAAATCTTATCTTCTTGTGTCATAGTTTTGTCCAAAAAAACACATTCCTCAAACCACTTCATTCCACTAATATGTGGTATGCAGGAAAAAAGATCCACTATGTCTATAGTTATGAATATTAGGTCGGTGCTATAACATTCAGGTGTTAATTGTTTTAAAAAATCCCATGAGTCTTTCAATATCACTCTATTACTTGTCCATATATGCTTGGTTGTAATATCTATGTATTTTGCTAGGGGTTCTGTTTTGACCCTCCTGCAGTAACTATGGGTCTTAGGGGTGGGTCCATCACATTTTTATGGACTTTCGGGATTCCGAACATAGTGGCCATCCTAGGTTTTGCTACTGTTAAAACTTGTGTAGTTCAGGTTTTAACACCTTTTCTAACACAAAGTCATTCAACATATTATCTATTGAAAATATGCCACATTTACCTCATTTCTTGAGACCACTGAATATTTTGTTTCATCTCTTAGTATCGTGTTCATCTTTCCCTCATAGATTATATTGTCCATAATGACGACACCCCCACCCTTATCAGGTTTCATCACTCTGATAGTGTCCTCATTAATTAATTCCATTAATGCCTCTTTTTCGTCTTTATTCAAGTTATTATCATATATCTTCCTATTATTGTTATTATGTTCAGTTCTAATCCCTTCTTCCAAAATTCTTTCAAAGTTTCTTAACTGGGGTAACAAGGGTGGATTGAAAGTAGATTTCTTTTTCAATTTTGTAACTCTATTATCACTACTATAACCATTGTTGCTTGCCAGAACACTCAAATTTATTCTTCGCATAAACAACTTGGTATCCAGAATTGTGGTGGCGGTGTCACCCTTTGAACTAGGAATAAATTTAAAACCTTTACTAAGTAATTTGAAATGGTTAACCTTAACCTCAAAATTACCATAATTGTAAATTGAAAAATCCTTATATGTATGAATAACCTTGTTTACAACATTAATATCATATACTTCATTTCTGTCCAAATTCGAGCTATTTGAAGAGAGGGTGTTAATCAATACCTCCCCCTCCCCCTTCTCCCCCCCCTCCTGTAAAAATTTTCCCTATAATTGTGAGGCCTGTATACTTCTTCTGTTTCCCTTACTAAAGGAGGGAAATCTTGGTCATAGGTAAAATCATTCTGAAAATCTGAATGACTATAAATGGGTTTATTCCATTTCCTGTTGTTAACAAAATTGTTAACATTCTTTTTAGACAAGTTAGGTTCTGGATAGTTAGTCCCATTTTCATATTCCATGATGTCCCTGTGTAATTTACCTATTTTACGTTGCATAACCACATTACATTTTTCATCAATTTCATGCCTAATATTATAATATTGTTGCTTCTCTTCCTTAATACTAAATATTAGGTCATTTTTAATAGCTCCATCCATTTCATCAATGTCTTTAGTCAAACACTTAATATTTCTTTCATTTTCTTCTATTATTAATTTAATAACATCTAAACCACATTGATTAAAAACCTTGAGCAAGTTTTTATGAAAAATAGAACCACTGGTAACATTGTTTGGATACTTACAGATACGAAGACCTTTTGGAACAATTTCCTTTTTTAAGCATTCTAATAAGTATGCATTTTCTATATGTAAAGTTTTGAACCTAGTCATAAGGCCTTTGAGTTTATCAATTTTAACCACATAAGTCTCTCCTTCTTGTCTGTCCAAACCAACATGTGTATCCATACCAAAGTCTATATTCTTATTCAACCAGTCTCTAGTGCTGATATGGTTAGAACAATCAGTACCTTTGCTTAAATCCGTACGAGTCGGTTTCTTCCGTTGAGCCCCTGCAGCTGTTCCACGACGCTCATTAATCACTTCAGTCCCTTCAGATTCGACACCCAGAATGTTAGGAGTGAGAAGAGGATTGAAATTAGTTGCTGAGCCCTCGGAAAAGTCGCCGGCGTCATCTTCTTCGCCCATAAGCTGCCTCTTCCGTTTGCTTCTACTGTTGTACTGCTGTACCTCCTCGAGCACAGGTTCTTCGCAACCTAACTTAGTTTGACTCACTAACATCTTGTGGCAAAGGGGAGTGAGTAAATCTATGAGCTCGGTCAACTGCCCAATCAACTTCCTTGATTGGCCGAGCTCCTCCGATGCTTCCGAACTCATTGCTGTCCTTTTCTCTTTTGGAAAGGTTTCCCTTGGCCCAGAAAGACTCACGAAACACTAATAAAACAACTGGAAGCACTTGGAAGTACCCACAAAACACCGAACAAGTGCTGTAAGCCCAAGGAAACTGCAAACCACGAGTCCACTTCAAATCTTTTAATAACCAACTCCACAGACCATACACATTAACGCAGTTGCACAAGACAATATACCAGCGTTTTCATCCAATCCACTTGGACTTCATCAGACAATGTACTACCATTTAATTACTCTATATATATTGAATTACCAACCCTCCAACCAATGTAAATCCCCCAAAGACATTCAAAATGAACCTATGAACCAACAAGCCTCATGAATATTAAAATTAAGTTAAAAACTTGACTGTGAAAGTGCGTGTGCATAAACATTTAAAATATCTAAATGAATTAAAACCTATGGTCATATAAATACAGTGCATAAATATATAAATTGTTTGATTACATGAATTTATACGAACATTATTAAACAAAGTGCTTGTGCTTACTAATATGTTTAAACATAATAAAACATCTCCCTCTACTGTCATAAATCGGTATTGCACATAACATTCCATGAACACAATAAAACCACTTCCTTTATACAAAAATAAATTAAAACCTCACTGTTATACTATTTAAATATAAATACTTTACTTGAATATAATTACATAAATAAATAAACATATATCACACATCAAATCCTATCACATTCTATTCTATTAAAAACTACTAAATTTTATTAGCCCTTATTTTTAATAAGGATGATATACTCAAATAGTCATTTATCCCTGGTTTTACTGGTCCCCAGGTACACCTGCCACCACAATTCCTTACTCTCCAAGATCTCTTCCCAGATACCACCCCTTCTATCCTTTTCCACCTGTTGTAACACAAAGAAATAAAATTTGCATCCTCTACATTCTTTACTATGCTTGAATAAGGCACTAGTCTCTTTCCCTTTTTGCATATCATATACGTGTTCATAAATTCTTTCTTTAGTTCCCTTTCTGTTTTTCCCACGTAATATGAAGGACACTTATCACAAGTTGCCAGATAGACCACCCTTTTGTATCACAACTATATTTGCCTTTACTCTTAATTAACATATTTCTACTATCTATAAATATCTCACTCTTATTACTAATATATGAACATTGATTGCACCGGCCACATTTATACGTTCCTACTTTTTTTCTCAACACATCATTCTTCCTATAATCCATATCCTTTTTGTTTTCCAACATATTTTTTATACTTCTTGAATTTCTAAAAATAATCTTCGGTTTAAAGCTATTAATTCCTTCTATATCTGTTAAAGCAGCAAATTTGTCCCATTCTTTACTTAAAATGTTTCTTATTCCCATATTATAACTATTGTACTCAATTATGAGATTTTTGTGGTACTGGTTTTCCTCAGTCACCCTATCCTTATTTTCTTCTCTTGTTGTTTTAAATTCAATCCTACCCATAATTGGTTTAAATCTGTCTGCCCTACCTGTTTCCACTTCCTTCTAATATCATTTACAAATTTCTCTGGGTATCCCCTTTCAATGAACATTTTCTGCAATGTATCACATTCGACCAAAAGTCTTCATCCAGGGTAGTCATCCTTGATCCCCTCACAAACTGCCCTTTAACTATATTACGCTTGCAGTGTAGGGGATGCGCACTTTCATAATGCAAATAAGAATTGACATAGGTTTTTTTCCTATATACCCTGGATGAAAATGACTTCAGCGTGTTATTTTGACCAATTCAATGTCCAAATATTGTAGAACCTCATGATTGATATTGTGTGTAAATTTAAGGAAATTAGTAGTTTTACCAATATATTCAAGAAATTCATTGAATCTTTCTTGCCCCTATCCAAAAAATAACTATATCATCTAGGAATCTTTTGTACAAGATCCATTCCTTCTTAAACTCTGATTTTAATATATATTTTTCTTCCCATTTGGACAAAACTATGTTGGCAAATGTTGGTGCACATGCTGCACCCATGGACACCCTGTCCTCTGTTGAAAATATTCACCATCAAATAACAAAAAATTGTATTTTAAGACGGTGTCCATGAGTGCCACTGATAAAATCTTATCTTCTTGTGTCATAGTTTTGTCCAAAAACACATTCCTCAAACCACTTCATTCCACTAATATGTGGTATGCAGGAAAAAAGATCCACTATGTCTATAGTTATGAATATTAGGTCGGTGCTATAACATTCAGGTGTTAATTGTTTTAAAAAATCCCATGAGTCTTTCAATATCACTCTATTACTTGTCCATATATGCTTGGTTGTAATATCTATGTATTTTGCTAGGGGTTCTGTTTTTGACCCTCCTGCAGTAACTATGGGTCTTAGGGTGGGTCCATCACATTTTTATGGACTTTCGGGATTCCGAACATAGTGGCCATCCTAGGTTTTGCTACTGTTAAAAACTTGTGTAGTTCAGGTTTTAACACCTTTTCTAACACAAAGTCATTCAACATATTATCTATTCGAAAATATGCCACATTTACCTCATTTCTTGAGACCACTGAATATTTTGTTTCATCTCTTAGTATCGTGTTCATCTTTCCCTCATAGATTATATTGTCCATAATGACGACACCCCCACCCTTATCAGGTTTCATCACTCTGATAGTGTCCTCATTAATTAATTCCATTAATGCCTCTTTTTCGTCTTTATTCAAGTTATTATCATATATCTTCCTATTATTGTTATTATGTTCAGTTCTAATCCCTTCTTCCAAAATTCTTTCAAAGTTTCTTAACTGGGGTAACAAGGGTGGATTGAAAGTAGATTTCTTTTTCAATTTTGTAACTCTATTATCACTACTATAACCATTGTTGCTTGCCAGAACACTCAAATTTATTCTTCGCATAAACAACTTGGTATCCAGAATTGTGGTGTGTGTCACCCTTTGAACTAGGAATAAATTTAAAACCTTTACTAAGTAATTTGAAATGGTTAACCTTAACCTCAAAATTACCATAATTGTAAATTGAAAAATCCTTATATGTATGAATAACCTTGTTTACAACATTAATATCATATACTTCATTTCTGTCCAAATTCGAGCTATTTGAAGAGAGGGTGTTAATCAATACCTCCCCCTTCTCCCCCCCCTCCTGTAAAAATTTTCCCTATAATTGTGAGGCCTGTATACTTCTTCTGTTTCCCTTACTAAAGGAGGGAAATCTTGGTCATAGGTAAAATCATTCTGAAAATCTGAATGACTATAAATGGGTTTATTCCATTTCCTGTTGTTAACAAAATTGTTAACATTCTTTTTAGACAAGTTAGGTTCTGGATAGTTAGTCCCATTTTCATATTCCATGATGTCCCTGTGTAATTTACCTATTTTACGTTGCATAACCACATTACATTTTTCATCAATTTCATGCCTAATATTATAATATTGTTGCTTCTCTTCCTTAATACTAAATATTAGGTCATTTTTAATAGCTCCATCCATTTCATCAATGTCTTTAGTCAAACACTTAATATTTCTTTCATTTTCTTCTATTATTAATTTAATAACATCTAAACCACATTGATTAAAAACCTTGAGCAAGTTTTTATGAAAAATAGAACCACTGGTAACATTGTTTGGATACTTACAGATACGAAGACCTTTTGGAACAATTTCCTTTTTTAAGCATTCTAATAAGTATGCATTTTCTATATGTAAAGTTTTGAACCTAGTCATAAGGCCTTTGAGTTTATCAATTTTAACCACATAAGTCTCTCCTTCTTGTCTGTCCAAACCAACATGTGTATCCATACCAAAGTCTATATTCTTATTCAACCAGTCTCTAGTGCTGATATGGTTAGAACAATCAGTACCTTTGCTTAAGGCAGAAAAGCAAACTCTCTCAACTAAGTATAACTAAAACCTGCCATAATAAGGACAGCCTAATATATAGTATATGCAGTGGGTTACAAGAAAAATCTAATGGGGATTTGGTGGTAGATGTCCTCAGTTAAAATTAAAATGTCAGCTCAGTAAATAAGGTAGTACTGCCAAAGCAGCTGTCCTCTACACAGGTTCAAGAAGGGCCTATATTACCAGAGCAAAAGTCCTTTTGAGTGAATACCTAAACATCGACACGTATTGCGCGAACCGTGAGAATGCCAAATGCACTAAACCGCAAAATTTTAAATCTCGAACTGTCATAGTGGGCCAACCCCACCACCCGCTACATACTACCTACCCAAACAAAATAAATACACCACATACATACACTAACCAAACCCTACCTCTAACCCTAAAGTAAAGCACCAAAGCCCTACCTCTAACCCTACACTAAACCCCACAAACACAACTATCTATGCACTATCCTTAACCCCTTTCTAACCCTAAGGTCCATAACTACTGCACACTTCCCCTACGAAAATATACACAAACAAACTAAATAATCCACATACATACATTTAACAAAACTCTACACTAAATCTTACATACACTACCTATCTATGCACTTACCTTGACCCGCACCCTAACCCTACGGTCCGTAACTATCGCACACTTACCTTATGGAGCTATACCATAAACGGGCCAACCATGGTAATTCGACATTTCCAAATTTGCATTTTTTCACGATCGCTGTAATGCCGGTTCGCGCAATACGTGTTGATGTTCACGGACTTTCACTCTCGTAATAGGGACCCATTCAAGAACTTGGACCAGTGCCATGTGAGTTTAGTGACATGTTCACCGGTGAGCAAGAGGATACCTAGCTTGCAGAATACTGAATGCATACAAGAACCCAATAGCCAAAAAAAAAAAAAAAAACATGCTCCTTGCAGGTTTTCTGAGCAAGGCAATCAAATCATTGTGAAAAGTTGCAGTAAATTTTAAGTTAGAATATAATCCAGGGACCAGATTGTCTATGAGCTTCCCTGGTATAGCATATGCCAAAGTAGATGAAAGCACCAGGTTTTATTCAGACTTTAGTATACTAAGCAGCCTCACTGGAGTAGCAGGAGCAGATGCATACCCCACACACAGGACAAATGATGCTTTAGAGCATCAGCTAGGGAAAAGTGTCTGATTGCTATTACCAAAATAAGGGTTACCAGCAGGTACCCTTGGCAGTGATAAAAGTCAGTATCTATATCCTATTTGGTTTATATGAATTCACCAAAATACATCTAGGGATGAAAAATGCCTTACTAATTTTCCAAAAATAACAAAAGCAAGGGCATAGAGAGGATCAGTGAATGCAATATCCAAAAGATTTTTTGGAGAGAAACAGAAGAACTTCAGATCAGATAATGCAAATAATGAACTGAAAGAAGAAGGAAATTAATGTGAATGGACCATGAAGGACTTATGGCAGCAAAGCAGGAGAGGTGGATAGGTGAGTGAGCAGAGTAGGACTTGAGAATTATTAACATTCCTCATGTCAAAAGTAGGTACTGCAACAGTGAATAAATCAGAAAAGTATTTTGAGAAGGAATGGGTCACGGTACTAAATTAGGGGACGTGAAAAAGGAATGAGCATAGGAAGAGAAATAGAGGTGTAGTCTAAGTTCAATAAATGAGAGCTATATAGACTGGAAAGTTAAAATATGGTTTGCTAATATTCAGCATGTAACCTCACTTCTGAAACACTTGCTACAGATTAGTGGAAATTAGGTGTGAATTTTAAAATCATGTTTGGAGGCAAGTTGTGGTATGCTAAGAGACAAATCTTTCCATTGTTTTGCTGGATTATGCTTGTACATTTGTAGATTGCTTGATTTCTGCTAAGGAGCTACATGAAGAGCAAAGTGGCCGGATGAATGGCTGTTCACCATTTAAAATAATGCTATATATTTGTTATTGTATAATAAACTGGCTGTGAGATATTGTTAGTTTTGTGAGAATTGGCAGTTAAAATACTAAAGATAATTCCACTGTGGAGACAACAGGAAGGTATACAAGCAGCAAAGTGTATGATCCTCTTTCTTATTTGCTTATTATGTATGATGTAATTATAAGAAAATTAATACATGGGAGAGATGCAGGCTCTTGGAAGGAGATAACGAACACAATGCAACTGTTCAGTTCTTGTCAGTTATTAAACTATTTCCACTGTACAGCATAAAAAACAATGGGTTTGAAAAAAGGAGCTTGACTTGAGAGTCATACTTGAGATGAATGTTCAAGATCATCCTGAGTATCTTTACAGATATTGCAGTTTGAATGGATACGTGAACCAAGCAGGTAAGAAGCAGGTCCTGAGACAGTGGAGAAGTGTGCTATATACCGTTAAAGCACAAAATTCTATTTTGGAACAATAGGAAGAGGCCTGATTCTGTCAACCTAAGGTGAACAGAGATAAATCCTTTCTGGAGTATCACTTATGCAGCACACAAATATACTAAATAAAATAATTTCTAGTTGTCACATTTATTTTAGAAAATCCTGCAGTGAGATGACAAAATATTCAGTCAGATATTAGTACATAAATTTAAATTTTACACCACTGTTAACAAAAAGTCAACAGTGTTGAAGTTGTTATAATTGCTCTTGATTACCTTATTTCCCACCCTAATGCTTTCTGTGCACAGCCTCTATGGGCAGGATTCACGAAGGCTTGCACGGAGTGTAAGAGACGTGCAACACTCCATGCAAGCCTCGTGATCCAGGAACAGCCCTAAACTCTGTGTAAGAGACCAGCTAAAACGTCTCTTACACGGACTGGGCGTGGACATGCTAAATACCTCACTTGCAGCCAAAAGGTATGCAAATGAGGTATATTAGCGATCCACAAAGCAGAAACCAGTCCGTGTAAGAGACGTTTTAGCTGCAGAAATGTACTCAGTTGACAACTGAGTATGTTTCTGCAAATTCCACAAAGGAGCCATGTCAGCTCCAAAAAAAGGGTGCATATGACTCAGGCAGCATGCCAATGGCCAAATGTGTGGCCATTAGCAATATAACCCGATGCCAAAATATTAAAATTATAATTTTTTTTTTCGGCAAACCCAGAGCAGCCCCGCGCAAATGGGCTGCGCTGTATAAAACATGAAAATGAAGGTTATAAACACACAAATGTGGGTTTCATGCAATACATGGAATGACAATGCAGGGACCAGCAGACCAAAAACAACATGGCCACCGTGTAGTGGTTGCTAAGGGGGGAAGCTGAGTCTAAGACATGTAACTAAGCATTAGTAGGCAATCTCATGTAAATGAGGGTTAGGATACTGAATCTCACAGTCACATAGCAAATGAGCACAGTCTGAGTAGTGTAAGAGATACATAAGGGGGAGGAATAGAGTAGGAGATAGGTGACATCACAGGGGGGAATGGTAGGAAGAAATGCAGTTCATTGGAGGCCAGAGTAACATGACAGATGACAGACACAGATCATGGAAGGAGGTGTGCCACTAGATAAGTCATGGAAAGTCAAGAAATTGAAGGTGTACACTGTTACTTACACCGAAGTTTCTTGCTGGGCGTGCATGCGCACGTGTGCATGCCATGAAGCCTGAGTAGGGCAGTGTGCGTGCGTGTAAGGCAGACTGAGCATGTGGGAGCGTGTTGGGAGATGTTTAATACTGTTTGCGCGGGTGTGCGCACGTGTAGGGCAGGCTGTGTATGTTGGAGGCTGTTGGCAGACGTGTAACAGTGTTTGCACGGGTGTACGCGCGTTTTAACCCGAATAAGTAGATTCTGAACCGTGTAAGCACGTGTGCGCGCGTGTAAGCCACTGTGAGCGTGTTTCTGATGGTATGCATGTTGCTCCCCCCTGAGGAAACAGAGAGGAAAAAGGAAGCAACAGAATTAATAGGAAGTTAGCAGGGATAACTGCTGAAGCTAGCAAGTGAAAACAATTAGAAGCAGGCAATTACACAGGCAGAATAGTAGCCCAGCCCAGCACTTAAAACTCTGCAAACAGTAGTGCAGGATGTTTCTCTTAAGAGACACTGCAAGACAGGAGTAAGCTAATAGAAGTGAAAACTGAAAAAGCTTAACTCAGAGCAGAAATGTTAGGGGCTGCCATAGCTGTCATAATGAGACATAGGCGACTTGCTGAGGGTGGTGACAATGCAGATGGTGCCAGACAACCCACAGTGAGGAGACGGAGAAGAGAGTACAGGCCCAGGGTCACCTACCACGGGTTACATGAGCTGGAGATAGTAGAGTGCTATAGAGTGGACAGAGAGCTCCTGCAGCAAATTGTTGAGCTGTGCATGCCACGCCTCACACACAGAACCAACAGAGGGGAACCCATCCCAGTGGAAACCAAGGTATGTGTTGGCCTAAGAATACTAGCAACAGGTACCTTCCAGAGACCAACTGGCGATATGATGGGGATATCACAGGCATCAGCCTCCAGGGTACTGCACCAGTTCCTGGATGCCATGTCAGCACATGTCGGTGATCATGTATATTTCCCCAATGCCCGTGAGGTATTGGCCAGCAATATGCATCTCTTCCAGCAAATAGCGGAATACCCTGAGGTAGTGGGTGCAATAGACTGCACGCACATATGCATCAAAGCACCAGCTGGTGAGTGGGGAAGGGCCTACATTAACCGCAAGGGCTTCCCCTCCATCAACTGCCAGGTCGTGTGTGATGCCCAGGGCATAATAATGAATGTGTGTGCTGGCTGCCCTGGGAGTTACCACGATTCCCACATCTGGCATTTGACGCAGCTGTACCAGACATTTGCCAATGGGGACATCCCACACGGACACCTAGTGGGGGATGCAGGTTATGCACTGGAGCCGTGGCTGATGACACCCATCAGAAAAGCACACACACCTGAACAGGAACGCCATAATGAGGCACATGCACAAACACGTAATGTAATAGAGCATGTGTTTGGGCTGCTCAAGTCACGGTTCCGGTGTCTGGACACATCTGGTGGAGCCTTGCAGTACACACCAACTACATGTACCCAAATTGTCATGGTATGTGCTATGCTACATAATATGATCTTGCGAAAACAGCTGCAGCAGGACCAGCATAGGGCCGGGCCAAACAGCCCCCCACCATTGCCAAGGCCATCACAGGGAGAGCGTGACTCGGAGGAGGAACAACCTGACCCTGCCCCAGTAGGCAGAAGGAGGCATGCCCAGTATGCCCTGGCCTTGGCAAAGAGGCAAAGCATAGCACATACACTGGCTCAGTAGGAACCCTGGGAATGATACCCCCTCTGACTCACTCAAATAATAACATGGATGCCTAAAATGACATGACCTGCTCACAAACATGTACAGGGAAGTGTAACATGCGCATCCGACAGAGGCAGCCCTGCAGCACCACCTGAGGCATGAATGCCATGTGTTAAGTAATGTAACACCATGTACTATATGCACACATGAGCACCCTGACTAATATCCACCCTCACCAAGCATGAAGCCACAAAATGACGATGGGATGATCAAGTGCAATAACTGGCTGAAGTAATGCAGTTAGTCAAAGTGGAGCCAATGTGTTTCAGGCAGGGAAGACATGCGGAGCATGACATGATGCACCACCTGCTAGGGGTGGCGTGCGCCTATCATGCCATGCCCCATGGATACTGGGAAAGGCTGTCAGTACCCACAGCATGCCCTGAATAGGTAAGTCTCAAAACACAAACCCACCTTCATAGGTTCTACAAGGGATAGGAACCTAGATGTAATGCTACCCAATGACAGATGTCTAAATAGCAAGATGTGTGCAGTGTAAACGCACACAGTATGGAGAATGTAGATACCAGTCCTGTAATAGAGAACTGGGTCAAGGCTCACATCAGCACCCTAACACTACCAGGTCACACCTCATACTGTGCTGTACAGACGCAAAACATGGAACAAGCTACAAAAGGAGGGTGACTAGCAAGAAATGTCAAGGATAACCACACCCCCATGTTGGTACCACAACAAGAAGCAGCATGGATTAGCCATGGTCAAATACCAATGGCTAAAACTGCCTCCCAGTATATAGCCTGCTGCAGACTACTGTCCTAATACCAGGAACTGCACCTGGCCTATGTCGGAATACATGAATATATCAAGCCCCCAAACCACATTATATTGCTTGACTGAAAATACCGAGACATACACCGGGAGCATTATACTAGCACCAACACAGTAGGAGAAAATTTCCCAGAATCCATAAACCAAAATGCCCAGGAACAATGTACCACTCCCACAAGAGGGGTAAGCATACTGGATGTGATAATCAGCAACATGTGTACTGGATGGCAAGATGAGAAGTGTACCCCTCACTGGTAAGACCAGACCATAGAGTAATCACACTGGATATACACATCCTGACCCCAGTCCCTGGCCAGAATACCACAGTGAAAAACATGTGTAAAGCATAGGTTGCAGCCCTCAAAACCGATGTTGAATCCACAAAAGGCCCTGTGCAAGTGCAGAATATGGGACACACCACAGAACATGTTATACAGGCATTCCATGAACACAGCCTGGAATGCCTGGAGTATGCAATCACAAATAACAAAAACACACAATGCCATACACGCAGGCATCTGGCATGCTGGACTCCAGCCATTACCAAACCATGCAAGAGAATGAGGAAGCTACCACATGATAGAGCGAACATAAAAAGGGAAGTAATCACTGACCAGTAGTATGGCAATAACATATGTCCACACATACAATCCACTAAGTCCAGCCACAACAAGTAGAATCTGTGAATCCAGAGGCAATGTGACACCAGTCCCAAGTACACAGACAACAACAACACCCCCCAGTAAATACAAATATATGTGATAGATGCATCCATGTATCCAAACCAGAGGTTGAGCTCCACCAACTCAGTACTGCCAAAACTAGTCAGGAGGAGAAGGTAACCACATACACCACAAACCCAGTCCCACATAGACCTACCACAACTGTAAACCAAACATATCAACACAGACAAATATTCCCGTAGGCCTTAATTACAAACACACCACACCAACAGAAGCCTCCAAAGCAGATCACAAGCAACCACAACCTTCAAACATAGCACATGCAACGAATAGTACGCAAAGCTGGTGTGCCAAACAGTCACACGCCAGAAGGAGAAATGACATGCCTGATACAGTCGTAATAGGTGTCGGTATAGGCAGACACACTGCTGTCCCACTCACCAGACTGAACAAGGGAAAGGGTAGAGTAAGCTGCCTGTAGGCTGCCACAAAATGCCACATAGCACAAGTATGCAGGTCACCCCAAAGCAAGCAGAAATATGATGCACTCAATGTCCATGCTGATGTGAATTACCTGAGATGTACCTCCCTGGTCAACATGAAAAGAGACATGGATGGTCCCTCTGAGTATGTACCCCAGGGCAGTATGACACTGGCTGTGTGCAGCATCCAACCCTCACCAAGAATGATGCCACAGTACAAACACAGAATGCTCATGTTTAACAGCTGGCACAGTTACAGCTGTCAGTCCAAGAGGGTCTAATGTCTGTCTGCTTGAGATGTCAAGCATGACAAGCCATGCCGCTGTTCCAGGGATGGCTTGCACCTGTTACCCGTGTGCATCTGGATACTGGATAAGGTCTTTGCCGCCTCCATAGAGCCGTATGTAGGCAAGGCCAAAGACTACCCACCACCCTAGAAAACATAAGTGGTAGGAAACATAAGGGTAATGCTAACCAATGCCAGATGTGTAAACTGCAATATGCATGCCCCTGAGGCACTTCCCATTATGGAGAACATCGATGTCTGTGCAGTGACAGAAGCCTGCTGCAAGCCTAGTGATAGCACACCAGCACTACTAGGTTATACCACATATCATGTGTTATGGCCCCAACACCTGCACCAAAACATCAAAGGAGGGGGAGTATCCATATGCAGCACAGACACCCATATTGCCAGGTAACTGACAATGCACAAAGCAGCGGAGACCACCCATGTGCAAATAACTGTAATCAAAACTGCTGTACAGTCTGTAGCATGCGACAGACCACACTCTCACACACAAGAACTCCACCCAGACATCCTGAAGACACTGGACAGTATGAATGTCCCAACAAATACCAGACAAGGTACACACAAATTACCACATAGGTGTCAAACCATTATGTATGCAAGGAGTAATCAGGGACCTAGGGACACAGGTCGACATTAATCTGTCATGTGACACCCACAATGCCAATGTGGCTATGAAGATTGTCGATATTGGACACCGTATCATGAAAGGATTCACATCAACATCAACAGAGGTCACTGTGCCGCTGTACTGTTCCTTATCAGACCCATAATCTAGTACAATGACTCATATGGGATGTACCGTATGTGACACCTGCAGCGGTTCGGAAGACCTCATAGTTACCCCACCAACAGGATAAAAGGTGTGAAATATATGTCATATGCTGCCTGGCTGTAGACACCCCAGCTGACTGCAGTCACAGACTGCCTACACAGAGGCATTGTATGTCTGTGGTACAAGGCCATGTCCAACACAGGAGTAATGGACATGCTCCACCACAGGAAATCAAAGCCATTGGAGCTGTGAGAGTCACAGATGTCAGCCTCAACACATAATGAAATAATTTTATTTATTTATTTTATTTTACAGTTTAAGTTAGAACATCATCTGTTTTTGAAAAGCTGATATGAGTCTAAGTTAAGACAGTGATGGGCCAGTGGCAAATCTTTTTGAAGATTAGCTTTAGAAATATTGATAAAGGAAGGAGGCATACAATAATGTACCCATCTTTGACTGACTTGATAGTTAAGTCAATGTGATAGTCAAAATTTAGCTGATTGCATGAGAACCATTTTTCTGCTGCAGTGAATAATGAAGCAGAGCAGATGAGTGGATGAAGGGTAATTGGGAGTTGAGAGGGAATAAGAATCAGTGAAGGAGAGAAGTACTGTGGTGGGGTCTAAAACCATGTTGTGAGTCTACAAGCAAATGTAGAAGTTGATGGTGAATGGATAATGGGAGATTTTCCAACAGGATGGTATTTTGGATTCAGAGATGGAGACTGGGTAGGCTATCTCGGCTGCAGCTTGCAGATATTCAGCTGGAAGCTTATCGTTTGGATAGTAGCTTGTGGATGTAGGTTGTTGAGACAGTATTGAGCTTTAGTATGTGTGTGCTATGGTACTTGCAAGTGAGGAGACTGTCTGAGAGAAGAAGTTGTTGAAATTGGCTATTATGTTTGCTATCTGGGTAGGTGTTTTGGTGTTGCCTGGTTGTTAATTCCTGACCAAAATTGTTTAGGGTTGGTGTTGGTTCTGTTAGGTGGTAGTTTTCTTGTCCTGAATGGTAAGCCTTTGTTTGAAGTTGAGATGGTCAGTTGGATTTTTGTGGACCTCCATTTAGACCATAGTTTATTTCTAGCTCTCATAGTTTGTCTAGTTGTTTTAGAGCGCTGCTTTGGATTTGACTCTGACTAAGCGGGATGGAGCATGTTGGTTAAGAATTTTAGGGGTATTGTTGAAATGGGTTACAGCCTCATCTATTGGGAGGTGTTTTAGAAGACCAGTTGTATTCCCTGAGTTCATTCTGAAAGGATGCTAGGTTGAAGTTTGTTTTGTTGTGTAGTTGGTTTGGGATTGTTGAATTTTGTTTAGTGATAAAGGTAAGGAGGTGGTCACTAATATTGTCAGGAGTATTCCTGTTTTGTAGGAGAGGGATTGTTGTTGGTCAATATCCAGTCTAGAATGGTGTTTGTGGGTGGATTTATTTATTCGGTAGGTGAGTTAATGGTTTGATGAAAGTTAAAGAGATTGAGGTGGTTGGAGGGTGTGGGGATATGCAGGAGTTCCAGTCAATGTTAAAATCACCTAGGAGTATGGTTTCTTGGGGAAAGCTACAGGAAGCCCAGCTAAGGATATTTTCTAGGGTTTTACCTGGGGGACATATAATGTTAATAGATTTGGATTTATTTACTTGGAGTTTGGTGCAAAAGTATTTCAGCATTTGCTGGGGAGTTGATTAAGGCTACCTGAAGTTGAGATTTGTATAGGATGGCGACTCCTCCACCCTTTTTTAGTGCTATAGCCTGGGGAGTAAATTGATTATCTTTTAAGCCAGGTTTCTGTGAGACAGAGGATATCAAAGGAATAGAAATCAATTAAGGGTGGTTGTGTTATTTTATTATTAATGCTACGAATATTTAAGTGAGCAATGGAGAGGAGTCAGTGGAGAATAGCTATAAACATAGGCTGGGATTGGATGGTATTGGGACCTGGGTTGGATGTAATAAATGTGGTTTGAAAGATATTTGTGTACTTGATGGCTATAAAGATAGAATGGAGGTTGTGAGTCTGTAATGGTGTAATTTAGAGGGGAAGGTAGGGACTGGTTGAAAGTATATTAATGTGGGTGTTTGAGATGGGTTAGAGTGTAGTAGTAAAGCAGGATGTTAAGGAGGAATTATTGAGTTAAGGGTTAAAGGCATATTATAAAGTAGTTAGTATGGATGTGCTAGTGGTTAGATAGGTTTAATGATAATTATGTGTGGGGTGGGTGGGGGTGGGGGTAGGGTGGGTGAACAGAACAAAAGTTGCAGAAAACAATCAGGCAAGAGAGAAACAGGTGTAATGGTAAGTGAGTTCAGCAGTTAGGAGTTTGAGTAAAGGTAGATAAAGGAACAAGAAAGCACAGTAGGTAAAGGTAGACTAAGGAACAAGAAAGGACAGTAGGATTTGCAGTGGGATAGTCAAATGTAGTAGGATAAGTTATGGTATGAAGGGCGCCACCTGGTTAGGAAAATCAGATAGATCAAGCAGGGCCAAGTTAGGAAAAATATAAGGGCCAAGATAGGAAAAAAAGATAGAGCAAGCAGGAAACAGGGTAGAGAGAGAGTTATGCGGACTAAAGGCAATAAGGAGAGAAGGAGAGGGACCAACAAAGGCCAATCTAGAAGGGGAGGCTGCTGGTTAACCTGGCAAGTGAAAATGTCCTAGTGAGTAAAGCTAAGCAGTACAATGATAGGACATACCAAAAAAATCTGGGAGGACAGTCTGTTAGGAGGATATTTAATCCTATTCAGGATATCAGGAGTTTAGAAGATGTCCACTGGGCCTCTTAGGATAAGGGCAGGAATCAGGTGTTAATGGTTAAGGGTAGAGAGAGAAAAAAAACAAGTAAGGAAAAATAATATATTAATCAGTAATATGAGTACAATAATACAATCACTGATGCTTTAAATCCTGGCAATAAATAGAAGAGGTATGGCACACTGTATGAAGCAGAGTAGCTGGATAGCTAAATACAGTGAGGGCCCAAAAGAACAAATCAAACAAATCTAACAGTAGTTGTTAGCTACAAAAACCATTAGGCAAAACAGCATTTCCCCTAATAACTTGGTACAACAATATACTAAGCATAAGATGTGCTGGAGGGACAGATACATAACCCAGAGGCTCTCCACACCCAGAAACAGGATCCCAATCCATGGTAGGCAGAGCCCCTCACTGACACCCCTCAACAGGAATATTGCCAAGTGGATGGATGACCGTACATGTATACTGGGGTTCCCCACTGTGTCACGACCAGACAGAGGCACAGTGAAGAACTTCATAAATGGCCATAATTGAACATAGCAAGGGGTGGCGAAAGACACACACACTCTGGCTAGGCTTACTAATGGCCTAGGGTGTATAGCCTAGTATGAACCCATGAACCTATGAAGATACAAAACGTACAGGACACTAAGGATAATCACAAGGGTTACCCAACTGATGGTAGGAACCATGTTGGGCATCCACAGATATGCTCCGAATCACACAGATATTACAAACAACATACCAAACACACACACATATTGCTAACATACAACCTGTCAGGTGCAGTGCAAACACCTCCCCCCCAGAGTGCAAAATACCTATCCCAGCAGACTGATGGTCCCCTGACATTGCAGATGCTGAGGTAACAGCCATCATCTGCAAAGCAGAACACACAGCAACAAGGTATGTGATGGTGTCCTGTGCTGAGGCCAACATGGACTCCAAGAATAATGGAATGCCAAATCACACTACTGCCCAATGTCAGCCTTACCACAGGATATGTACCCAAAGAGCAGTGTACAACAACAGTGGTCCATCACAACAAAGGTGTTGCCTGAATGGATACTCCAAACTACCACCCCAGAATCCTGACAAGCTTGTTCTGCACAGCTATGTAAAGGATCAGTATGTACCGCAGACAGAAGGCTATTGTGGACCTACTGATACTGGACCCAACACAGTGTGGCTGTCGTAACTGCAGAACCTGCCCCTAAACATGTCTGACCCATTTGAAGCAGTCATTAAGGTCATTGATGAGGGCAATGTGGTCCACACAGTGTAGCTGGACCGTGCACATGCTTCTAGACAATACCGTACGAGTTCAGTATGGATATGTTCACCAGCTTAAATATATACCCCTATGTCAGTAGAGGGGTTGCAAACCAGACCAAGGACAGAACTGACATGGTCAGACATGCTGCATCCATGTCAGACTACAAAGCGGATATGAGTGGCATCACACAAGGCCTGGTCTTGGCAACCCCACCCCCGTTCTGTATATATGTCCCATAGGTATAGGCCAACATGGAAGGACTGTGACTGAACATGTATGCAGAGGAGTACAAACAGCCCACCATATCCGACCCCCAGCTGACACAAGCAACCCACAAAAGGGCCACCTACAAACAGACAACTGTAGCCATAGCCATGTCAGCAAGCTAATTGCAGAACTGTGTATAGACAACCACCGTGGATATACAGTAAGTGCCCACAAATTACCACACAGGTGTTAACCCATGAGGTACCTAACATGTAATGTGAGACCTGGGTACAAAAGGTGATAGATATCCTGCACTGGACAAACATGTGGCTGTAGTGTTTGCAGAAACATATACTATATACCCAACCAAACATGAAGGCTGGCAGATGTAGATAAGGGGAACTCACTGTGGCTCTGCAGTCATCCTCCATCAGCGTCACAAGTGACTACAATAGCCCCTGTGGGATATACCGCAGCAGACACCTCCATCAACTGTAAAGTCCACAACAGTACCCCACCAGGAGTAGCAAAGAGCATGAACAGATGCCATGTGTTGCCTGAGTAAACAAACTGCAGCCCCACACACCGCCATACTTCCCAGCTACAGGAAAGCTGTGCCTGATGTATGAAGCCATGTCCAACCTGGAATGAATGAACATGTTGCACCTTGTACAATCTGAATGGCAGTGAGCTATGCACATGATAGACCTGAACCCCAGCACTGACATACATAGGACAAGCTGTACAGAATGATCCATAACACAGAAGGCACCCCACTCTTCAGTAAACTCCTGGTGCAGGTCAGCCAGAGAGTCACATATCGACACCCCTCAAAAGGAATCCTGATGAGTGGATGGGAGATGGTAGGCTAACCCTGGGTATCACTGTTATGTCAGAGGTAGACGGAGGCACAGTATACTAACCATGACATATGTCATGGCAAACTCCAGTTACAATGTGTGTCGAAGGACAAACACACCCTGTGACTAGCATCAGAAATGGCCTAGGGAACATCGCTAGTGTTTGCCAATGTCCACCCATGTTGTGGAATACACTAGCAATGTTGGACGAGCCTGGTGTAGGTAGTCCATATCTGAACATATTGCAACATGGTCATATGTGCACAACTGGCCCCTACACAGTCTGTTGTGCTCACTATGAAGATGTCAAACAGTCATAGGACTAAAGCCCAGGATACTGTCCACCACAGTGAAAGTACTGAACCAGTACACTATACGGTACTACAGTGTTAGGTCATTATGAAAGTATGTTGAGAACTGTCTGCAAAGTATCCCATGCAATCCCTGCAGGCACAGTATAATCCCTGTTGTGGCAGACACGAAGCAGTTGGCCAGTTAGTACACAACATGACACCCAACACACAACCATAAACGTGAGATATTGTTGAAGTTCACACACACCCAAATATGTGGTGGACTTCAGAGTGCAACATATGGAAAGCTCACACTGGGCATGCTTGCACACTTTGATAAATGAGGCATATGTCAGACAACATGCCATGGAAAGGCTGATCTGGGCATGCTCACACACTTAGACCATATCTCCGTTTAGCAGTTGGCCACACATATCTGGTATTTGTACGTGTCAGTCCAGGAACCAACCACAACACAGCAATCAGCCCAGTGCACACAGTAAATGACTGCAGAGACATAAGTGATATAGTGGATTGCCGTCATATGCAAACATCTTCCACAGATACACAAGTTGGTCATAGGAACAGGGAATGTTATGGCAATAAAGACCTGCAAACAGTAGAACAGCACAATAAATATTGTGCATCCAACAATTGAACATATGGGTGTAGAGGTCAATACTAGGCTTGTTGTCCTAGGGAATGACAGCTCAGCCAGAGTGTGCTTGGCATCTGCATCCCCAGGACAGTAGGCTACTGTGCCACTGTAAAGTAGGTCACAGAAGCCAACATGTGAGGCGAGTGAGCTGTGTCTCTGTCAAGCAGGGGCACCGTGGAGGTCCCAGGGATTGAATGTGCTAAGCCACAGCCATGTTGTCGGTGTGTGCTGTGAGAGGGTTGCTGAGGATCTCTGACAGTAGGTGTCCGTCAATAACAGACTGAGGGGAGCCCTATCTGCATTCTCTGGATGATTCCACTGTCAACACTGTGTTGTAATGAGTATGTATGAATGAAGTGCCGTGCTGGAACTGTTCACAGATGTCCTCCATCTGTGGCCTACAGCTCTGCAATGTATTAGGTCACTCTGTCTGTTGTACGGCGCATATATGGCTGGTGAACAGCTGACAGGTGTCTTGTTGTGGAGCAGTCATGGGTATATGTGGGATAGCATGACCAATGCAAACCGTACACATGCTCATAGAATGCAATTGTCAAGGATTATGCTGAGTGGCCAGTATAGTCCCCCAGCATGGGTCCTCTGAAGTCGTCCACCCCAGTCTACACAAGTGTAGAGTATGCTTGTGCTAAATACAGTTTGTGTGCAGTGACAACCTTGCCTGGGGGTGGAGATGGGATATGGCTGTCCAGGGAAAGGTGGGTATGGTCAGATATCAACAATGGTGGTCTACCTCTGGTGTGGAACAGTGAGTACCCACGTTGCAGATGGACAGGTGCAATATGTATTCCCCCATGTGGCTGTGGTGTGTGGTTCTGCCGTAGCACATGGACCTATAAATTGTAGTGGCTGTAGGGTAAAGTGGTAGAGGCCTGAGTAGTTCTCACACGCAATATGCCTCTACCTGATGTTAACAACTGGAATGGTGTATGTGTACACCTGCATATCCTGGCACTGTTCCCAGGGAAGCTAAGTGTGTGTCCTGGATGTGGGTGTGGTGTTCTGGACTGGTTGTGTTGTGTGTTACAGGTCCTGTGGTCCCAAAGCATGGTATAGAACATAACCTGCCAGTGCGATGTGCATATCTGACCCTGATGTAGGTGGCTGCAAATGCATATATATGCTATCCCCCACCTGACAGGTAGTACTACATGTACATACCTTTGTAGAAATAATGATGTCAGCACCCTATAAATACTGCAGGTGCAGAACAGATGCCCTGTAATCCAGATAGTGCGCTCTGCTAAAGCGTCTTCCTCAAGTGTCATAATAGAGTTAGGTAGGGGTTTGAATCCTGTACATGCTTAGTGTGTGTGTGGAGGGGGTTAGTGTGTGTTTAAAAGACGTATCCCTTTTGCCAACTAGGAGAATACACTACAGGATGCACATTCCCCTTTCTAAACACTGATGATGTCAGCACCCTATAAGTACAGCAGGAGAAGGGAAACCTCCCACTTATGTGAATAGCGCGCTCCGCTAATGTGTCCATTTCGAGTGTCATAACATAGTCAGGTAGGGGTTTGAATCCTGTACATGCTTAGTGTGTGTGTGTGTGTGGAGGGGGTTAGTGTGTGTTTAAAAGACGTATCCCTTTTGCCAACTAGGAGAATACACTACAGGATGCACATTCCCCATTCTAAACACTAATATTGTCAGCACCCTATAACTACAGCAGGAGAAGAGAAACCTCTTAGTAATGCGAATAGCGCGCTCTGCTAATGCATCTGTCTCGAGTGTCATAACATAGTTAAGTAGGAGTTTGAATCCTGTATATGCTAAGTGTGTGTGGAGGGGGTTAGTGTGTGTTCAAGACTGTTTGAAAGAAGTATCCCTTTTGCCAACTAGGAGAATACACTACAGGATGCACATTCCCCCTTTCTAAACACTGATAATGTCAGCACTCTATAAGTACAGCAGGAGAAGGGAACCTCCCAGTAATGCGAATAGCATGCTCTGCTAATGCATCCGTCTCGAGTGTCATAACATAATTAGATAGGAGTTTGAATCTTGTACATGGTCAGTGTGTGTGGAGGGGGTTAGTGTGTGTACAAGACTGTTTGAAAGAAGTACCCTTTTGCCAAATAGGAGAATACACTACAGGATGCACATTCCCCTTTCTAAACACTGATGATGTCAGCACCCTATAGGTATAGCAGGAGAAGAGAGATCTCCCAGTAATGCAAATAGCGCGCTCTGCTAATGTGTCTGTCTCGAGTGTCATAACATAGTTAGATAGCGGTTTGAATCTGGCAAGTGTGTGTGTTTGGATGAGGGGGGTTTGTGTGTGTGCAATTTTGTGTGAGGGAAATGTCCCTTTTGGCAACCAGGAGAACACACTACAGGATGCACATTCCCCTTTCTAAACACAGATGATGTCAACACCCTATAAGTACAGCAGGAGAAGGGAAGCCTCCCAGTAATGCAAATAGCGCAGTCTGCTAATGCGTCCGACTCAAGTGTCATAACATAGTTAGGTAGTGGTTTGAATTCTACAAATGGCACGTGTGTGTGTTTGGATGAGGGGTGTTAGTATGTGTGTAATTTTGTGTGAGGGAAATGTGCCTTTTGACAACTGGGTGAACACACTACAGGATGCACATTCCCCTTTCTAAACACTGATGATGTCAGCACCCTATAAGTACAGCAGGAGAAGGGAAGCCTCCCAGTAATGCGAATAGCGCAATCTGCTAATGCGTCTCTCCCGAGTGTCATAATATAGTTAGGTAGGAGTTTGAAATCTGTAAATGGCATGTGTGTGTGTTTGGATGTGGGGACTCTGTGTGTGTGTGCAATTCTGTATGAAAAACATGTGCTTTTTTGAAATCAGGGGATCACACTACATGATGCACATTACCCTTTCCAAACAGTGATGATGACAGCACCCTATACATACAGCTTGAGAAGAGACATCTGCCAGTACTCAGAATAGCGCAACCTGCTACAGCGTCACTCTCAAGTGCCATAACATATTTAGGTCGGGGTTTGAAACCTGCAAGTGTGTGTGTGTTTGGATGTGGGGAGTTTGTGTGTGTGCATTTCCGTAAGAAATACATGTTAGTTTTGGCAATCAGGAGATCACACTACCTGATGCACATTACCCTTTCAAAATGCTGATGTTGTCAGCACCCTATAAGTACAGCCAGAGAAGAGGAACTATCTAGTAATCCGAATAGTGCTCTTTGCTAATGCGTCTCTATCACGTGTTGTGACTTAGTTAGGTAGGGGAATGAATCCTGCAAATAGCAAATGTGTGGGGGTAGTAGGGTATGTGTAAATGCAAGTGTAAGAGAACAGATCCTTTTGGCAAATACTACAATACACCAGATGCTGCATATTTCCCCAGTAAACACAGGGGATGTCACCACACTATCAGCACAGCCAAACAGGGCTAGTTGGCTAGTAATGCCAATAGTGTGCTCTGCTACTGTGTCTATTACCATTGTCAGAGTACAGATAGGTATGTTTTGGTAACCCACAACTGCCACGTGTGGTTGTGTCACACAGTATGACCTTGAGTGGGTCTTTGTACATAACAATGCATGCCATTGCCTAAACCAGCAATGGCATTGCACACATGATTTATGTGTGTGACACATGCACATAAATACCTGTGACCTGCAGTAGTTACCATGTCTGACACATGCCTCGAGTGGATAAATGGTATTTGCAATGTATACCAATATGACTGTGTCTTACTGTGCAGGGTCAAGACGCGGTATGTGTCTATACAGTGTGGGTGTATATGGTAAAATACCTACAGCAGGGGATACACATCTGGTCTGGGCCATATAGTGTACATGTAGTCAATGTACAGGTGCTGCATGTTCCCACCTGTTGTGGTAGTGGTACCATATCATTCCACTGCAATTCAGTGACCACATGCTGTGAACCCTTCAACTAGTGTGTTGTAGCTACAGTAATGCTCACGCACAATGTTTGGCTGGATGCAGTCCAGCCATATAAACACAGTTCTTGAGACTGTCATATTGCCAGTGTTGTTATGGAGGATTGGTGGTCTTCCTGTGTATGGGAGGTTTGTGTGTGCCAGGCTATGAACCAGATGGCAGTCCGACACACTGTTAGCTGCACATGATTAGGCCCTGATGCTTTGTGCTGTGCCAACAACCTGGGGGTGTGTGTATCTGTGGTACATGGGATACCACCCCCCTGTCAATGTGTGTTACATGTGTAGGGGACGACAGGAATGGTATGGGGCATAACCTGTCAGTGATGGGTAACACCTGTGAGCCATGAATCAGGAATCTGGTACTGCACAGACATTGCAGTTCACCGTGCTGAGGACAGTGTCCGGTGCATGCATCTTCCGGTGTACACTGCTGTTGTTGTGTAGCAGCACTGTTAGTGTCCTAACCTGTGTGATACCCACGGAGGTGGCTATGTAAACCGTGTCCTGCAGCATAAGGCAGTATGTGTGTACCAAGGAACTTTGACATTATACATCGGGCCATGGGTGTCACGTGCAAGATGACCCTTGCACATCATTGTGGCTTCCCTAGCATGTAAGCACACGTTGACAGCCAGCGGATACTCTATGAATGACATTGGAGACTGAGCATAATGTAGACATACAACACCCTTCCCACATATAGTGGTAGCATACCTGGTGAGGGTATGTTGGCAACCAAGATCAGGCTCATACTGGTCTGTGCCACATGCTGAGAGATCCATTCTATGTTCCCTATCATGTAGTCCAGGGAGGAATGTCTCAGGTCAGCTATACTGGCATGGTCAATGAGTGAGTCATATGTGTCCATGCCTCTGACTGACCTGTATGCATGTGTTCTGTGGTGGACCATAGTGCCCCTGAGGCATATTACTGTGACCTTCATCAGATACAGCCTGTTGAGCGGGACCCCAGTGCAGCACCCAAGACAGGTACCTGACACGTCTGTAGCAGGTGTGTTGTGTAGCCCTACAGGCTGTGAGTGTGTGGCACAGGGGATGTGTGTGCCATGTGTGGCATGTGCTCTGTTCCAACAGAACATATGCCTGTGTGCCAGCTGCGGAGGTGTGTGATGCTCAGGCAGGATGCTATTCTGAGTCCCCACGTATGCCCAAGTGTGTTCAGCATGCTGTCAGTGCGTGTCAGTGTCTGACTTGTATTGTAGTCACTGTAATATATTTTATTTATTTATTTATTTATCCTACATTTGTTGACCGGAATAGTCCGACTGGATGCATGTCCATTCCCAGGGGAGGCCCGGGGAGAAAAGCTACAAGGGTAAGCAGATACAGCATTACATAATACCAGCATTACATATTACAAACAGATTATTTACAGAGATTACATAAGTAAGCAAGTTAAACATGTTCCACAGGTGTATGTTAGTCCTGAGCACAAGTCAGGATTAAATTAAATTACACAGTAAACTGGTTAACAGATTTTACACATTCGAGTTAGCCAGGCTTGATACATTGACATAGCCAGTTAAGTGACAAATGTTGTTTGAGTCTAGTGTTAAATTGACCTAAGGTGGAAAGTAAGGTAATATCAGCTGGAAGTGAGTTCGAGGATCTACTTACAGAGTTTGCAAAGAGAGAATCACTGGCTGTGTTATTAAATTTGCTAGTCTGAATTAGTAGTTTGTTAGAGGATCGAAGCGGTCTAGGATTGTTATAGGGGGGTGATAATATTTGAAGTGCAGGAGTATTGTCCGGATTATAGAGGAATTTATAGGCCATAATCAGTTGGTTATACTGTATTAGGCTGGGTAGTTCAAGCCAACCAAGCTGATTTAGATTGATGCAATGATGTGTCCTAAAAGGCAGCCCAGTGGCAAACCTGGCAATGTGGTTGTAGCAAATTGAGTGTTTGTTAAGGACAGTCTTGTTCATATTCGAGAGTAGACGGGATGCATACAGAAGGGTTGAAAGAAGGTGTGGGCGAGCTATGGCACCTTTAGCTGGAGGGGTTAGGAAGGCTTTTATTCTGTAAAGTGACCCTAGTTTTTTATTGATGGCTTTGACAATTTGGTTAACATGTAGGTCACATTTGAGATTATTGTCTATGATGACACCTAATAGTTTAGTAGATGGGTCAGGGGAGATTAGTGTGCCATCATTTGATGTTATGGTAAAGGTGAAAGTGGTAGACCTACGTGTTGGTGAAATAACAGAAGTTTAGTTTATTTGGGATTTAGGATCAGACGATGTTCAGAAAGCCAGTTTTCTATTGTATTAAAGGTGGTCTGGGTAGCTGACCATAACTCTACTGGAGATGTGGCTGAGGAGATCAGAGTAGGGTCTTCAGCATATTGGATACAGCTGACTTTTGGGATGACAGTATAAAGGTCGTTAATGAAGATGGAGAACAGCAAGGGCCCTAGTATAGAGCCTTGTGGTACTCTGAGGGTGTTAGGTAGAAGGTTAGAGAGTTTGTTCTGCCAGAGGCCAGCCTGCTGTCGACCATGCAGGTAGGATTGAAACCATTGGAAGGCTCCAGTATCTAGAATGAATGTTTGCAGGGTGTGGATTACAAGTTGGTGATCAACCATATCGTATGCCTTGGAAAGATCCAAAAAGAGGGCTGAGGATATATAATTAGTGTTGCAAGTATGGTTTATGGTGTTAGTAAAGGCCAGGAGGCCTGAAGTAGTGCTGTGATGAGGACGGAAGCCATGCTGAGTGTCTGCCATAAGGCGATTTTGGATTAGGTGGTGCATGAATTGTCTATCAATAAAGTTTCCATAATCTTTGCAAGTGGAGAGAGTATAGCTATTGGCCTATAATTGGAGAATTCAGTAGAGCTGCCTCCTTTGTGAAGTGGGATTACATAGGATATTTTCCAGATGGTGGGAAATTTAGATTCTACCATGGTTCGTTTGATTAGTTTTGAGACGGGGTAAGCAATAGCATCATGTGATTTTTGTAGGTACTCGGCAGGAAGTTGATCAGCAGAAAGTGTAGTGGGTTTCACTTTTTCATTCAAGGTACGGAGAAGTGAAGTGGTGACTGGTTGGCAGCTGAACGCAAGTAGGTTTCTAGGGGTGCTACTTTCAGGACCAGGGGAGCTAAGAGGTAGATGGCTAGCTAGGGCTTGAAATGTCTCAGTAAAGAATTGGTCAAAACTATCAGAAACATCTTCAGGGGTTTTATCAATAGTAGCAGCAGGGATTGGGGTTGAAGTTTGTCCAGGATGTAGTATATATGACATGCCACCTGACAGGGTATGGCATTACTGGGTTTAGAGAGCTCAGTCCCCAGATTGGCTGTGTGGTGGCATCCCACACATGTGTTGTACGTTCCTGGCCAAGGGTGATGGCTGACTGCATACATGTGGCAGCTGTGACATTGCCACATTACTCACATAAACAACAACTGGACCATAGAGGTGATTCACAGGTTACCTTTGCACATGCTACCCTAGTAGTGTGATTGCCATGGTTAGTACCAACACATAGGGCCAATGGGGAACAACATACTGAAGGTGTGTTTGTGTGGGTGTACCGCTACTGTTTCATAGCACTGGCATATATGACTGCACACGTGGGTAAATGTCAGGTAAGACATGTGCAATGTGTCACAGGCAACGTACATGCGTACAGGACAGACAGTGACGTTCTGTCCTGTGTAAAGTTGACATACGTATCGTACGCTACGCAGATGTCACTAGGACTCTACAGAAGCACTGTAACTCTGCATTGCAGGTGTAAGCAGTGTTCCATGGAACCCCAAGCAAACATGCATGCAAACAAAGCTACAGTAAGCAGGGCTGGAAGTAGTGCATTGTACAACAAAGAAAGGGTAACAATAACAGTAAGTAACAATGCAAATATGTAGGTACTATCAACATGTACCCAGGAATACACAGCGCAGATGCCCATGGTAGAAATGATATTATGTCATAGTTATTTGTGATTTGGATTACATTGTTACTGCACACATATCTACATGCGCGAACATCCACATTGCATAGTCGTTGTGGCCAACTTGACACCATTACTGTACATGTCCACCATTGCATATCACTACTTGCATTAGCTTCCCCCCTGTGCTACCCATGTATGCGGCTATCTGTTGACAACCTTACCACCGGCATGCAATTATGTGCAGCTGTTACACTTTGGTATGTACTATGGGAGCAGATAACAATTCAGGACATTCATACAGTTACTGCAGCAGGCATGCTGGGATATACACACAGTCATAGCAGCACACTGTACTGTTACCAACATGATACTACTAATACACTTCTATGTAGTCACCCTGTGCATCAGCAACGTGTTTACCTGTTCCCGCAATGATGTTGGAAATTGCAGGAGGTGGCACAGTGTCATCATATGCACAGGGTGTGAATTAGGTATGCCTGAGTCAGCCACTGATACCACCAATTGACATGTGTGTGTATGTGTGTTGGTGAGGGGCAGCAGTACAGGGTGGGGCAGTGTTGGTGCAGTGTGTGCATGTATGTGGTCACCCTAGGTGTTAACATTTCGCATGTGTGTATGCACACAGTTCCACCTCATGGCTGCCATATACAGGCGTTTGTGGACAGCCACAGACTGCACCTGGCAGGTCATATAGATCAGTGTCTCTGGGCACGGATACGGTACCTGTGTCTGGCAGGGGTGCTACAGACCGTATCCAGTAGTAAGCCAGACTGGGTACTGTCATCAGAAGCGGGAGTGTGTTGACTGGACACAGGTCCCTGTCGGGACTGTCCAGAGCCACGTGCACGTGGTCTCCTGGGGTGTTCCAATGACAGCACATACCCAGCATTGCTGGGGCTGCTGCTGGCACTATGGGGGCGTGCGCGAGCCTGTTGTCATCCGCGCCGACTGCCAGCTGCTGCTGTTGCCGGCATACGGCCACGTCGATGCCGCAAACGACCACCATTGCCCTGGCTCATGGACATTTTGTTGTGGAACTGCTGCAATATGTCCCCACAACATCTGTCTATGACATCGGTAAAATTAGGATAGCATCCGCAATGTCACGCATACTGTCTGTCATGGCTGTGCGACATGCTCTCAGCTCCCTCAGACCCTGTCTGGTGTACCTTTCCATACGCGACTGTGCCTGCATGACAGTCCGAAACATAGCTGAGGTTGACAGACCTCTTTGGGCATGTCGGCCAGAGGCAGTACGTCCACGGATACTCCCACGAGAACCAATGGGCAACTGTCTGTGTGGTACCATCGGAGGACCCTGCCCATGGCTGCTGTGTGGGGACGCATGTTCCACAGGTACCACATTACCCTGGTCTATGCCCACTGTATCCTGTCCATCACCTAGGGACAATGGTGACAAAGGATGTACTGGCAGGATGACTGTGCGCAATGATGGGGTTGAGAGCTGTGTACTGTCAATTGGCTGACCAATGGCGGACCCTGACACACCTTCCTGTACCATTACACAAATATCATCATTACCAGTACCTGTGGCATAAGATTCAGGTTCCCTGCTGCAGGTCACCAGAGCAGCACCAGAACCTGTGGGAGGAAGACAGGAAACACAGTTTACAGTCTCCAGACATTGTTACCAGTGATGCACTTCTGCACACATGCACACATGGACACATGCACACATGCACACATGGACACAGGCACACATGCACACATGGACACAGGCACACATGCAGACATGCACACGTGGACACATGCACACAGGCACACATGCACACATGCACACAGGCACACATGCACACATGCAGGCATGCACACTTGGACACATGCACACGTGGACACATGCACACATGCACACGTGGACACATGCACACATGGACACATGCACACATGCACACGTGGTCACATGCACACATGGACACATGCACACATGCACACATGCACACGTGGACACAGGCACACATGCACACATGCACACATGGACTCAGGCACACATGCACACATGCAAACGTGGACACAGGCACGCACACATGCACACATGGGCACAGGCACACCTGCACACATGCACACATGCACACCCCGCAGTATACACACAGAGCACTACTGAGTTACACTACTGTTACTAGCATTATCAGGACTATTATAGCACACTCACCAGCATGGATGGCCTGCCTTGCTGTAACCCCGGAGGGACCTGCAGAAATGATGAGATTAATGTCAGTGGGCACAACTGTGCCATTGATATTGCATATGATACAGTGTACAAAACTGTCAAGTGTACATATGGCATATTACCTGCACGCTCCATGTTGTGCTGCTGTGTGGATCCAGCCTCCATCATGATGCAGGTGTACTGCTGTTGCTTTTCTGGGGCTGGAGCCACAACACAGGAGTAGCCCCTCCAGTCTGGTGAGGGGGGATGTGTGGCCACCCCACATCCTGTGGCAACCTGTTGCTGTGGATATCTGATGCACGCTGACAGACACTTCGGTTTAAATCACTGCAGTGATGTCATACCTGCTCATATGTCCTGTTATGTGTGCCAATATCATTTACCCTACGGACAAGGTCTTGCCACAGTGCAGCCCTCTCCTGCTGATTCTGACTGGTGTGGGAAAACAGGATGTCATACTCCCGCACCAGGCTCTGGTGGATCTCCTCATCTTCCGCTGCAGAGTAGGCAGGATTACGCTGACACGCCATCTCCCTGGAAGAGAACACAAACAGGATATCAGCAGACTATGTCAGCAATATATGGCACACATACTATACATGATACTCATGTGTAGTGATATACTACTACTCCCATATGTTGCTTGTGTGTGTGTCGTGGTGGATACACAGGTACATGGCCAGATATCAGTGCTCAGCCAACACCTGTGCAACAATACCTGCCACATTCCACACAACATAGTAGCATGCCCCATCGGTCAGCACACACTGACAGGTCCAATGCACAACCTCACTCTGGGGGTTCATCCCAAGGTACTATATGTGGGACGCCATCCACTACTGTGATGTGGACAGAAGTTACTCGGCCTGGATATACATATCCCACCACCACCAGCACAGTAGACTACTTTGATATGTATGTGATTAGACAGTTATTCACTTGCTGGGACTGAGATGGTATCCATGCAGCACACTGGGCCAGTGGAAGCCACAACCCACACTGCTGACCCCTTTGCAAATGCTTACCATGAACATGCCACAGATTGCATGGAACTTGCACACACATTTCTAACCCAGACCCTATGCACAAAGGTTAGGCATCCTGTCCGGTGGACCCCAGACAGAGGCAGATTGTATAACAATAGCAGGAGGCCACTGCAGGACAGAGCACATTCACATTAAGGGGAAGGCATCTGTGGTCAGCACTGGTACTACGCTATGGTCTGTCATAACAACGGCCACGGCCTACTCTGGGAGGGAAATGGCCACAAACACTATGGATGACCACAAGGCCTTCTTCAGTTATGTTACACATATGGACCACATGCCTCAGATATGCTCTGTGTTAATACACACCTAAACATTCACCAAAACACACGGATATTGGCAACAGTCTTGCAGACAGGTTCGGTGCACGTATCCCCCCTCCTTCTCCCCCAGCAGTTGAAATATTTATCACAGCTGTATGTAACCTCCCTATCATCTCACATGTCCAGGTGAGGGCCGCCCACAGCAGAGCAGAACACACAGCATCACTGTGACCTCATGGTATCCCTGGATGTGTGCTACCTGCACTCCAAGAGGACATACAACCGCATATAACACTGATAATTTATCTTGGCCGTACTACAGGATATGTACCTGGACAGTGGCATACAGAGACAGTGGTCCCACACCACTAAGGAGGCACCTCGACTGACCCTGGGAACTACCACATCATATGCATAACTGGCCTGGTCTGCTAAGCTATGGAATTATGCAGTATGGGATGCATATGCAGTGATATCGGGTACCTGCAGACACTTGTTCCCAGCCAGTGTGCCTTTGTGATGGGCTGATCCTGCCTTTTGAACCTGGCTGACCTTTCAAAGCAGTCACTACAGCCATTGCTGAAGGCAACGCACAGACAACTGCTGCCAGGATCATGGCCTATGACTGATTGACATGTAATGTATGGTCATCCCCTTTTGGTGGATCTACGTACACACAACATATCACATGGACATACCTATAGATACAGACCTATGACACATTTGGAGGGTTCACAGTATGCACACTACTAACCTGCTACTTTGCATTACCTGTGTTTGTCGCAGATGGTTGCATTACCACTGCTTCTGATTGCTGCTGCTACTGTCACTGCTGACAGCTTAGAGTCACAGAGTCACAGTGTGTAGGTTTTTTTTTTTTTGTTCTCTCTCTCTCTCTCTCTCTCTCTCTCTCTCAGTTTTCTCTCTCCCTCTGTCTGCTTCCAGACAGTGCAATGAATGTATTGCATGTGTGGAGTGTTAGTACTGGATGCTTTTGTAGGTATCTGCATAGGTCTATGTGATGGCCTCTGCACCAATTGTAAGCCAGCATTTGCTAATTGCATACAGCCAGTTGTGTACTGATTGCAGTTCTCACTGTGATTTCAGGTCAGTGCTATAAAAGGGTATGTGGGATAGGCGTTCCCCTTTCAGATTGTAAGGGCGGGGACCATGCTGGTATGCTGTGGACACTGTTCTGTGAGTGTAAAGGGTAGTATCTCTCTCATGATTCAGGCTGTGTTGTAGATTCACATTTCTCCATTCCTCTCTCTCCTGTTCCCTGTAGTAAGTGTGTATGCACAATGACACCTACAACTATATATAGATATATATTTATATATATATATGTACATATACATACATTTATATATGTACTTTAACTGACATTATTACCTACAAGCTAAAAACTAGCATGGCTGTTTCTGTTCACACACTACTATTATGGGAATCCAGTAGTTTTGACAGTAATTCTACATGACATGCTTTGGGTACTACACATCCTATATTCCCTTTACATTTATCCCTACTATTACATGTTATATTTATTTTAGCACAATGTTCTTGTATAAGAGTCATGGCTTAGTGGTAGGTCATACAGGCTAGTGTTTCCAAGGCCCTGGGTTCGGGACTGACAGTGGTATTTTATTTTGCTTTTGAACTGAGTACAGGACCTGTCAATCAAAGTGACTAAGGCACTTTTAAGCAGTTGTAACCTGGTTAGTGCTGGTTTGCGTGGAGCTCACGCATGCGCACTGGCGGTTAGCTCCGCGCGCACACACGCACACCCGCTTACAACCGCTTACCAGTGCTTACTCTGGCGCACACCCGCGCTATTTTCTTTGAAAGAAATGAAAATGGGGAGACAGGAAAGTGGTGAAAAAGGGGTCACAAAGAGGGTACGACAGTAGGGAAACAAGCTTGGGATTTGCAGAAGGGATGTAGGTAAGGCCCATAGCTGCCCATTTCTTCATCAGCAACAGCTGTGCATATGTATGTAATTTGGTGTGACATTTGAAACCTTCCACCCCTGAGAGAGGTGTCAGGACAACAATAATACTTGTTTTACAGCCAATTGTAATTGACAGGTTCCATGTCCAGCGGACATGTGTGCGGAATGGGCAGCTATGTATGGGGCGTAATTTTTTTGTGGGTACAGAGTGCCCTTTTTTTTTTTTTCAGGTGAGAGTGGTATGTCAGGTGAAGGACGTCTGTACAGCTGGGGAGGTAGGTTGGGTAGGTAAACAGACAAGACAAACAAGATGCATACAGGGGCGGTGTATGACACATGTGGGGGGGTTACACAATTGACGGGGACGGAGGTTTGGATATCCAGAGCCCATGAGCCCACAGATGGCAACAGTGGAACTGATATCTCCACCCATAGGCAGTTGCCACTGTTCCTTCACTGCCCAGGACGGGGCTGTGCTGGGGGCTGTGTAGGCTGGGCAACAGGCATGCCCATAAGTTGTGCCACCCGTGCCTCAGGCTGGCGTAGGGGTTCGAGAACAGAGTCCTGAATCTCCCTACGCACCACAGTCCGGATGCTACGGAGGGTGAGTGGTGGTTCTCCTCCGGCCACACTTGCAGAGGGGGGATGAGCCCCATCCCCTACAGCGCTTCCACCTGTAGGTGGCACAGGGCCACTGGAGAGGGGTCCAGACTCGGCACTAGTGCCAGGTGCACTCGCCAGCTGAGGTGGGAGAGGTGGGTCCGCTGGAACTCGCCTTCCCTGTCGCCCTATGTTTTGCATTATGTCATGACAGTTTGGGTTAGTGACATATAATACCATTCACAATTAGTTGTAACAGCATGCATTAGTATTCCCATTAACCAAACACCCAGATATTCACACCATTGAACAGCGTGCATAACACATGCATAATTTGAACAGCAATACACAGTCCAACAACATGCAGGGTTAATTGATGGCAACAGGCCATCAGGTTTGGATGTATGAACAGGGCAGATGATCAACGGACATGCAAATATATATGACCCAACAGGACAAACGTCCAGGGGTGTTAATTGTGATTGCACATACCATTTTCACGTGGAATGGGTTATTTGTGGTTATAGGGTGGGGTGAAGAAAATAATATTAACACCTTCAAATACCAATACATATGCTGTGCATTTCTAATAGCAGAAGATATATACACACTACTGTTCTAACTACAGTTTCCTATATGATAACTATTTCAACTTGGTGATAGGACTGTTACTGCAACATCAATATACATTTTATTGTTCTTCATACACATTCATATCTAGCTTTGTTCAGCTACATCATCCTGCTACATTTGCTTTATATAGCTGTAGACAAGTGTGGATGTTTGGTATATCAGACAATCATCCTATCTGCATATTGCAGACTGAGAGCAACATATCCAGATTTTGGGATACACATTCCAGATGCAGCAACACTTTGAACAGATTTCGCTGTTTGGTTTTGATTCTCACATGCATTTCATTCTGTCTTGACTGCAGTATACTTTATTCAGGGGTTATTACTACTGTATTGCTGGATTCATGACACTTTCTCATACTCTCTCACTTGCTTTCATTTTACTATTCAGGATGGTACTTACTTCTAGGCTTTATTGACATGTTTTACCTGTAGTTATTACAATCCTTTCCAGCAGTCTCACTTCTGTCATGTTTCAGTATTTCAACAGGGATATATTTCACACATGTGATTTCATCATCTTCTGCAGCTATACTTTTCAGCCTGCTGCAGGTTGTGTACTATTGTCTTACAGGTGGGGCATTTTTATTTCAGAATTTATGTCAGACATTTTCATTTTTCTGTTTGGCTTACAGGCTGCAACACACTTTTGTAATGAAGCAATACTTGCAGACACTTTCACAGTGTTACTTGCACATTTTATTCCTTAGTGACTACACTGCACTCTTTTACTGACTGTCATACTTTTATATTTCTTTACAGTTACTGGTAGTGGATTACTGACCTGCCTGGTGGTGCAACCACACCAGCCTATCGCCATAGGCTCTGCGGTTTGCAGAACGGACACCTGCAGCTGTAATATAAATGAAGTAATATTGGAATACACATCTCCATAATATCAGCTAGTTTAATTTCTTACATACATAATTAAATTTAACTTACTCAGTAGTGGGGCGTTGGGCATTTGCCAGGCCTCCTGGATCCAAAGGTTCAGTTGGTCCTGCTTGCATCTCTTCAGGTCCGCATGGTGGTGACGAACCTGCTCACCAGTCCTTGGAATCCCTGTGGCACTGGTGAGATCATGAGCCAACCGGTCCCACGCCTCAGCCCTGTATGCTCCCCAGAGGACCTGGCCCTGCATGAGTTGGGCCTCATGATTGTGGACTAGGAGCCAGACCATGTACCTGGACTCCTCAATGCCCCACCTCTGTGCTCAAAAGCAACTACCCTCTCCTACTCCTGTCATTCTGCCTGCAGTTCAGTTCTACAATCGTTTATGCTGTGTATTCCCGCCTATGGGGCTTATATAGTCCGTTTTTCCTGCACATATCTGTGATTGGCCATTTTGGAATTGTATCAACTTCAGTAAACCTGCATTGTCATGCTCCAGTTTGTATTCATTCCTATATATTAGCTATTATTGCATTTATTGGTACTGCTGTCATGGCTTAGTGGTTTGGTACCTTGACTATGGTGTATAGTATCCTGGGTTTGAACCTGGCCACTACTTTTTATTTTTTATGACTGTCTAGACATGCTGAGGGGTGTGTCTGTGTAAAGGCAGTTTTGATACGGCTTGCTCAACGTTGCCCGTCGGTTACCGCGCAAACGGAGTACGCTGGTTTAAGCCTCATTTGGCTATCAGCACGCATATTACGCTCAGCTCAGTTAGGGGCACATAGCTTTAGTGTGTTAAACCACTGCTCAGCTACGGGCACTCATTTTGCACCAGTTAAACCACTGCTCACCTACGGGCAGATGCACTCACCCTGTTAAACTGTAGCTCAGCTATCTGGCATTTTTTATTGTTTTGTTACCTCACATTTCTTCAATATAAATGTGCTATTTCATTACATTTTACATAAAATGTGATTTTATGTGTACATATTTGTCAGGGACTTGTTTCGTGCTTATTATGCTAAAAATAAAAATTGGTGTTGTGGGGGCTCGTACCATGAATGCCTGCTTTTCAGCCAACATCTCTACCGCTACGCTATTGCTTTTTGGCTTACTTTGCATATTTAGTTCTTATATGCTTTCCCACTGACTGCTAACTGTAGCTGCACTACGGGCACGCCCGTGCAAACGAGCGCACTCACAGATAAACATCTTTACAATTTAAAAAAAAATTATGACATGTTCATTTGTACATTTTATGTTCGTATTCTGTGGGGGCATGTGTTGTGTTGTGTTTATTCACATTTCCATGGACTCTGTCGTGGGTGTTTACTTTGGGCACTTTTCCTCTTCTGGGGGCGTGTCCGCTTATAGGGCTCGGCCTACGGACACGCCCCCTACTGTCTTACATGGACCGTGTTAGCCTTAGGTGTGATTCAGCATGCTCTCATGAATATGCAGAGCATGCTGACATCACTCCGTTTAACTGCAGCCTCCGTGTATGAGTTATATCTTTTCATGTTCTTTTTTTTTTTTTTTTTTTTTTGCCAGAATGGCTTCCTTCCATACCACAAATACATTCAAGATGGAGAACTGGTGATATTCTAAACTGCCTGTGGAGCATGTGGCAAAAACCAGCATTGGACTCATGAAAGATTTGAAAGCTCTGCAATGGAGATAGATGCTCCACACCAGTGGTCACCCTCTCATTGGTTAGGTCTGACCATAAGCTAATCACCCTTGATATTCACATCCCACCCCCACCCCCCAGTAAGGAAACCTCCGTAAAAAAACTTCTCCATAGCCAACTTCATGCTACTCAAGTCAGAAGTGACAAACTTAATGTCACCCATGCAGATGGGAGCTGAAAGTTCGACTGCTGAATCCTACACTAAGGCACTGTATGAGCACATCCACTCATGCATGAATTGTGCCATCCCAAATAGGACCAAGATGATCTCCTCCTAAAAAAAGGAAGCCAATCTGGTGGTCTTCTGCCATAAACAAACTGTACAACAGAAGGAAGAAACTGTTGCAGAAAAGAGGAAAATCCCAGGATGCAAAAAAAACAATTACCAGCCTCAGTAAGAAGCTGAGATGCCTCATAAAATCCTCCAAAGCTAGTTACAAAAATAAAATTTTCAAAGATTCCAAAGAAAACCACAAGGCATTCTATAGTTATGTCAGGAATCTAAATGGCAATGCTCATATCTGCTCTGAGGTACAACAGAATGGCATTAAATATACTGATCCCAGGGATATTGCCAATATCCTGACAGATTGATTTAGTGCCAACTTCACCCCCCCTTTCACCCCCTAAAGAGCCCATCTCAATACCAAAATATTGCCAAATTCAGGTAATCACGGCCACACAGGTAGAAACCACACTCTCCAAAGCTAAGAATACAGCATCCATGGGACCAGATGACATCCCAGGCTGTGTGCTACATGGATTACAAAATGAACTGGCACCTCACCTAAGTGTCATGTTTAATCATAGCCTCACCTCAGGCTTTGTGCCCACTGAGTGGTGCACAGCTACAGTTATCCCACTCCATAAGGGAGGATCCACCTTGGATCCCGGGAACTACCATCCCATCAATCTGACGAGCTTGATCTACAAGGGCATGGAACGCATTATCATGGAACTTATAAACAAAGAAATTGGCAACCTTCAAACACTAGACCCCACCCAGACTGGGTTCAGGAAGGGCTGCTCTTGTCTCCAGAACTTGATTGACTTCTTCAAATCAGTCTCTAGAGCTGTGAACGAGGGTAAGGTGATCCACACAGCCTATCTGGACCTTGCCAAGGCCTTCGACACAATCCCCCACTCTGGAATCATAGATAAACTTATTAAGCTGGGCATAAATCCATACATCACTTGATGGGTTGCCAAATGGCTTACTGACAGAATCCACACTGTTAAAGTAGCCGAGTCCAAAACCAGCTCCAGACAAGTGACAAGTAGAGGACCTCAGGGGTTCAGTCCTTTGACTGCTCTTGTTTGGCATCTACTTGTCTGAAGTACAGGCCAACACTAAGTGACTCTGGCTAACAAAGTTCGCAGATGACTGCTAACTGGGAGCCATTATTGAATCCCCAAATTATGTGGATATTCTACAAAAGGGTCTTACAGAAACAGATGCTTGGTGCCAGAGCCATGGGCTCAAGCTTAATGCCAAGAAATGTATAGTTATCCCCTCTGGGAAAAAACATGTACTCATGAATTACAACATTGGTGGCAGTACATTAAACACCAAAAGTGTGATGAGAGACTTGGGGACACAGATGGGCAGTGGTCTCACCTTCGATAACCACATCGCCACAGCAGTCAGGAAATCCTTCTATGTTGCACACCTCATCACTAAGGGCTTTTCATCCAGAAAAAAGGAGGTCATTGTCCCACTGTACTCATCCCTCATTAGGCCCATTAAAGTACAACGCCCCATTTGGTAAGTACCTCACAAGACACCTATAACAGCTGGAAAGGCCGCAGAAATACCTCACTAAAAGAATTACAGGCCTAAAGCAGGTGCCCTATGCTGACTGTCTAAAAAAACTCCAGCTATACACTGTGGCATATCGTCTACTCAGAGGCAATCTCTGCTTAACATACAAGGCCATGTCAAAACCTGAGCTGTTGGACATGCTCCACTTAAAGAAATCCCAATCCCTCAGAGCCACACACTCCAGCGATCTAAACATTGTCATCGAAATGAACAAAACATGCTGGAGGGATAGGTTCCTGACCCAGAGACTCCTCAGACTCTGGAATAGACTGCCCATACATGTCAAACAGAGCGCCTCCTTGGCCCTCTTCAATAGGAACCTTGACGATTGTATCGGAGATATGAAATTCACCACAAGAATCATGTCAGTCTCCCTGCTAGATAGGGGTCCAGGGAAATATTGTGGGAAGAAATATCCAGGGAATTGTTATGGCTAGGCTTGTATAGGCCCTAGGGCTGATAGCCTAGTACCAACCTATGAACAAATGAGATGGTACTACAAAGCTGCGAATGTATATAAACAACTGCGAAAAAATATGTTTTCCTGAACTGAGATCATAAATGTAATGCAAATTGTTAAGCAGTGTACTCAAGGCTGCTATACAACCTTATTAACAGCTAGCAAAAAAGATTTTTTTTAAATAAATGATTCTGAAGAAATTTTGGAGTGAGCAAGAGTGTAATAACTATTTCTAAAGCAATTCTATTTTAGTTTTGCATACATAAATGAAGGTCACTGTCAAACAATGAATCAAAGAAATAGCCAGTAGAAATTTAGTGGAATAAAAAGAAAATGCAACATATTTCAGTGACTAAAAATAACTGTTTTATACCTTCATATCTGTTATACTTAAAGCGTTCAATGCATTACTGGAAATGATTTAAAAGAAAGAGTTTTCAAGGTCCTAGATGTAGGGTTATGGATGAGGGTTTTTTTCCATAAAATAACTAGGATATGTAGTTTTCAAAATGTATAATTTCAACAAACAGTCTATTGAGTTAAAGAATATTATGATTCCATAAATGTAGTATATTTAACTTCCTTATATATAAACATTTATGATTTTCAGACAAAAAGATATGCACTGCCAAGATAAAGTTACATTTTACTGCAAATGGAGAAACGTGATTTATATAGTAGCCCTAGTTTGATCCATATACTTTAATAATAACTTAGTGTAGCAGTGAAACAAAGCACTAATTTAGTAACAGATAGGTGGGAAGAAATAAAAGTGTCACTTATGTCTTATGCCAAGGTCAGTGAAAGAAGTGGTGAACCAGCTGTATCATTAACTGCATGTAGAAGAAAATGAGAAAACACTGTTCAGTGTTATGACAATTTTATGTTCATGATGTTACTTTTCTTCTAGTGTGGCTGAAGTAGGTGTATCTGGATTCCTAATTTAGCACTAATAATTTCATAAAAAATTCAAATAGCAGTTTATCAGCAGCACAGATGTATTTTAACTGGTCAAAAATCCCACAATAAGCAACTGTTTTACGCGTGTTACATACACCGTCACATATCCAAATGACAGTTGCCAGGAGACACTGGTAAACAGTGCCAAAATCAGTTTTATAATGCTGCTTAAAATAATATAGCCATAAAAGAACATGACTGCAGTTTTTGAGAGTAGGATATTAAGTGAAATGTGAAAAAAGAGAAATATAGGATTATATTGTATAACATTGTAAGAGGGAAAAACACCAGCAACTAAGATTAATGGTTCACTTATAAACATACCTCTCAACCTGGAAACATCACAAATCTGGACAAAAGCCTATGAAAAATAGGTACAAATATGTATGCTGATTAACGTAATATTTGCATACATACTTATGTAACCCAGCCCACTCAAATGGAATTGTAGGATATCAACTTTCAAACACAAACTGAAGAGCAGACAACCAAAATATGGCTCCAGAGACCCAGACCCTGTAGTAAATGGTAACCATTTTATTTTAAATGTGTAGCCATGATGGGAAGGGAGAAGATGATGAACCTTAAGATTTTGTTTTCGGCGACTTGCAGTATGTGGATTTTATGGTAAAAGGAGGGCATTTAATGGAAGGCAATATTCTAATCTTAGCAAAAGAATATTATAGTTTGCTAGGAGCTCCAAAAGTAATTCTTCATGGCCTACTGATCAGTGCCATAGCTATAGTTTGTGCCGGCCGGGGCTGTCTTTGCCCCCCCCCACAAAATCAGGGTCAAATGGAGCCTCCCCATATACAGCCCTCCCCCCTGCAGCCATTCCAATGTCCCATTACTTGGCTATTTTACCCAATTTTCTATAAACACTGTAATGTGCATATTGTTTTATTTCTACTATGATTTGGATTTCATTTAAAAGTTTTATTTTACATTTTACAGTACGAACACTAATAGACATCTGCTAAACAAAGAAATGCAGTCTCAAAATTAAAATAGACATAGCATTAAAACTTCTCTGCCTTGAAATTCACAGTCATTGAAACAGCATTGAAACCCACATTCAAAGAAAATACATCTGGCCAGTGGCAGATAAAGATTAACTTTGGGCTGTTTTCAGATCATAGGCCCCTTGTGCATGAAACATACATGTGTTCTTTGATACACCTTCTTGACTGTATTTTATTGTTTTGAACATTTTTCTAGTAAACAATGAAACAAAATGCATGCAGCAATAATGAAAAAAACTGTCCAATTTAGAACATTTCCATCATAAGTCTACTCAAACTTCTACAATTCACCAGTATCAGTAAATATGCACAATCACTGCGGAATTAAAATCATCTATTTCCACATTAAAGAGATCTGTAACTAATGAAGAGGTTGCTGCTAGCAAATAACTTTATAGTTCATTGTTTCATCTACAAATAAAGTGCCTGTTGCCCTTGAGGAATAAATTACCTATGTTACATTAAAAAAAATGACAAGCTAGTAATATTGCAATAGGGAATGGATGGCAAACAGATAACAGGTTCATAGTTACTAGTTATCGCCGCCAAAGAGGACATTCTCAGGATTGCAGCATCCACCCCATTTAAAAGTACAACACAGTACAGTATTAGCAATGCATCTACATAGTGGGAGTAGAACCCATAGCCTTCTGCATCAAAAGCAAGTATTTAACCTGTTATGCTATTAACAATGCAAGCAGGCTCAGCATCATAAGCCACACTAAACGTCTACCACTGAAGCTCTCAGCTCCTTGTAAAATCCACTCAACACTCAACTGTATCCCTCAACTTTGTAGAACAAGAAATCTGAAAAAAGCCAAAATTTATGGGTGGGGACAAAAGCCCAAAAACAGGGGCACATTTTAAACATTTCTTGTATAATCTTGAAAAGTTGCTAGAAATTAAAGTGTTGTGTCACCGCCATGCATTTCACTGCCAAAGTCATGAAACCAGGACACTGTGCACTACAATCAGAGCAACATACCACTATGCCAAATCAGCTGTTTCCTGAAAGACAGGAAGAATGAGACTTAAATGACTATCATTTAGTGAATTCAGTTCTCACCCTAGCTCTCAGCCTCTTAGCACAAAACACCTGGACAAAGCCAATAATGGGGAAATACAGCCCCCACACATATTCTGTGAATTCAGTTCCATAGCTCTCAACCTCTTAGCACAAAAAACCTGGACAAAGCCAATAATGAAGGAATACAGCCCTTAAATAGAGACAGATTTCAAATTTTGATCTTATAAACATAGAACATTGATAGAATAAAAGGTTTTGTGTTACTGTATATTTTCTGAAGAATATTAAGTCTGAAATTCAAATGCCTGTCATTATTTAGTGAATTCAATCATTCACTGATTTACCATAAAAATCCAGGAAACCGAAGATTTTATGAGGAACAGAACAAACATATGATGCAGAAATCGTGATGGTTTTCAGAATTGGTGATGAAGTAGGGCTTTCAGGCTCTTGTTACCTGTACTCAAGGTACAGGGTTAGAGTCTGAGTAACTCTGGCCACCAGGTATATGTATGTGTGGCATTTTACTTACACACACGCACACACACGCGCACACACACACACACACACACACACACACACACACACACACACACACACACACACACAGTAAAATAATAATTCCAGCATGGAGACCTAAACAGTAAAGTAAAATAATTGCCTGCATGGACCTTGTAACGGTAGTTCTTCATCCTGCTGATTTCTCTTTTAAATCAGTCATGGACTTCTTCATACTGCTGCTGCTTAAATAAATCACAGACTCACTTTCACCATGTCCCTGCAATACATTCCCTTGTAACTATACTGGGGAAATGCTCACACTTGTAATGGCTCATAATTTTAAATAATTCCCTCACAAATACTGGAAATGCTCGCACTTGAGCTCAATTCTGACAGACTGGAAGGCTAAAGGTGCTGATGTCATTGCACACATGATGACGTCAGGTCAAAAGGCTTAAAATTTCAAAAACAGAGTTGGGAAAATCGGAACTTAAGGTTCCCACTCGGGAAATGTGGTACCCATTATTTGGACCTCAAAACCAGTAAAAGCCGATACATTCAGTACGGTTTAGAGGTATGCTTATAAATTACCAGAAAATAACTAAAACACAAACAAAATAAGCAAACTGAAACATGGCCAGAATAACTGTATAAAACTTTTAATGATATTGTGAGCAATTTCACAGGTTATACGACCCACTCTTCAGACCAAAAAAAGGATGCAGTTGTTACATCTATAAGCAGAACCTGCAAAGAACGGACCTGGCATAATTCATTACCTTCATTTCTGACTTGGTTAGGTTTGAAAAATAAGAATAACATGCAAAGCTAGTGACACTGATGTCCTTCAGTTCTGTGCAAACTTTATAAACAGGTGTAGCATATGATGCTGCAGATTCAAATAAAACATTTGTTTGTACATTATATTGATCTAAGTGAGTAAATCAAAATAAAATGAAAGTATGGTGTGTCATGTCAGGGAAGGACACTTTCCAATGTTGGCAAGTCAGACAAATGTACCATATACAGATGCAGCACCATTCAGTAAAAGGTTATGATTGGAGTACAAATCTTTTGCTGTGTATTCTTTAATGTTATGGACATGACCTGGTGGAAACAGTGATGTTTATTTTAACAAAAACTGACAATGGGTAGAAAAGACAAGCTGTCAAATCATTGAGCACTTTCTTTGAAACATGATGATTAATTCTTGGCATACAATACATAAGAAATAAGAAAACAATGGTTTAAATATACAAATGAGTTGTCTGCATAACTTGTGATATTCTAAAGCTATTAACATCTTTACAGCTATGGAATACCTAGATTTACTAACTGTTCTCCCTTTCCATTGTTGGACATTCTCATCGCTGCATGTCTGTCTGCTGCAAAAGATTAGAATTGTAAACAGTGTGGTGATAAGCACCTGAAGTAGCAACTGTATCTGGGTAATTAGCCATGGAGAATTGGTAGGTGAAACCTGGCCACCTATTCAGTTTGCAGATCACTAAATGTAGATTTGTTTTAAAAAGATTGAGATTACATCTTGTCTGACAAAGTAGAACCAAGTCAACTTTCCCAGCTTCAAATTAATGTATGGTATGCAAATATAATGTCACTTTGCTACTTTGCTGTTAAGGTTATTGCTAATGCTTTTGCAATTGGACCCAAATTCTTTATAATTACGACGTTTGTTACAAAACTGAATGTTATTAAAATATATGGTGTGTTACTGCTGTCCCAGTATTATAAAATAATCCATTTTTGTTTTTCTTTTTCTCAACAGGCATTTCATTATCTGTTTTAAATCTTTATCATTTAGCTTTTCAGTAGCATAAAGCAAAACTTTAATGATTTGATTCAGCCAATAAATATATAAGTTTATCTCTAGCATACTATGACCATTTGCCAACTGCCACATTCTTTCAGTGGTCCGGATGTAAATTATTTCTTGACACAGTAGACTCAAAGACGGGTTTCAATTATTATTACTCACCTCCAGAAGAGCTATCTTTAGGATCATGATATGTAGCTTTGCCTGTTGTCATCCTGTCTAGAGGTTACTTGCTATATTTTTGGCCAAGGCCCTGGCAAGGTAGCTTGGTTATCAATCCTCTCCTACCTTCTGTCAAAGGAAACTGCTTCATTTCTTTTCATATTACCTCTGAAAAATACCTATAATTGAATAACACAGGTGAAAGTCTAACAGATGCTGATCATAGAGTATATCAGATTAACATCTGATAGATACTACCAATGTCATCTGAGTGACTGCATCAATATTGCTATCACTATGTGCTTGTTTACATCTGCTACTTGCTTACCATTTTGCTAAAAAAAATGCCTAGTTGTATTAGTTGGTGTTAGACTTCTCATTTGTCTCCATACTGTGAGGAGCAATTTCATTTGCAGATGGTCTCATACTACAATTCAAGCATCAAAATTATTCTCATATCTCTAGGCATGTCAAACTTAGCCAAATGACTATTACTAACCCCATAATATTACCCTAAAATGAAAGATTAAGATAAAAGTTTGCATCAATGTTTTCTCTTGAGTGATAGTGGCATGTATGATGTCAAAACTGCACCAATGGTTTCTTCCAGCACCATTGTCATGATGTTTGACCTGGACACTGTTACTGTCAATATGTGAGATCTCATGAGAATTTAGTGGACAGGTAGTGGTGGTGATGGTGGTGGGGGGTTGTGTTTGTGTGTATTTGCATGTTTGAGTCTATGCAGAGGAACTATTGGTTTCAGGTAAGTGTGTGTGTGTGTGTGTGTGTGTGTGTGTGTGTGTGTGTGTGTGTGTGTGTGTGTGTGTGTGTGTGTGTGTGTGTGTGTGTGTGTGTGTGTGTGTGTGTGTGTGTGTGTGTGTGTGTGTGTGTGTGCGCGTGTGTGTGTGTGTGTGTGTGTGTGTGTGTGTGCGTGTGTGCATGCGCATAATTGAGTCTGTGAGAGTGTGTGTCTAGCTGGATGGTCACATTAGGTTGATTAGGTATGAGAAAGGTAGGGTAAGTGTGTGTATATATGTGAAAGGTGAGTGTGTCTGTGAATGTGTGCAAGGAGAGGGAACTCTGTGTGTGTGAGTGTATGTGAAAGTGTGTGTGTTTTTGTGTGTGTGTGTGTGTGTGTGTGTGTGTGTGTGTGTGTGTGTGTGTGCATATGCGTGTGTGTGTGTGCCCATACGTGCGTGTGTGTGTGTGTGTGTGTGTGTGTGTGTGTGTGTGTGTGTGTGTGTGTGTGTGTGTATGTAAATGTGAAAATATGAGAGTGTGTGTGTGTGTGTGTGTATGTGTTTAATATTGTGTGGAAACAATTGAAAAAAAGGATAATTTTGAGATATTACCTTCAGTTGCTTAAAATGTTAATAGAAGAACATGTTTGCAGCACAATAGGCATATGACTTGGAGAGTTGAACAATGGACACAGGGGATAATTATTATTTATTACCATATAGCCACTTGCAAAGTTAATGGAATAATAGTTTTGAAATAAAGATGTTTGGAGATGAACAATGTGCACCATGAATAGTCTGATATATGACACTGCACTCACAAAGTTAATTGAATAATAGTTTTCCAGGAATAAGGATGTATTGGATAAACACTAGACACCGGGGATACTCTTGATACATTACCATACAGTCGGTTACACAGTTAAGATAGCAATAGTTTAGCAAATGAGATATACGGGATTGAACAGTAGATGCCAGAGTATACTTCATACATTACCATACTGTCTTTTAAAATGTTAGAACAACAGATTTATGGCAGAAAAATGTATGGACAGGGGAACACTGGACATCAGAGATGCTCCAAACATTAAACACATACACACATCAGAAATGCTCCAAACAGTACATACACACACACACACACGCACACACATGCACACACACGCACACACACGCACACACACACACACACACACACACACACACACACACACACACACACACACACACTTGTTCTACATCACTTAAAGGAGAAGGAAAAGCTTGCAAACCCTGAACCTTCAACTTGGAAATCACCGCTTATTCCTTACTCTGCACCAGACACTGGGAATACTTTTTCATTTACCCAAAGCCCTTAAAAAATCAAGGGAAAAGTCTTCAAACAGCATTCTTTATTGTAAATAATGAAGCAGAGTTTTAATCCTCTACACTTACACTAGATAACAAGGATATTGGGCCGGATTCACGAAGGTTTGCATGGAGTCTAAGAGTAGTGTAAGACTCCATGCAGCCTTCGCAATCCAGGAACAGCCCAAAGTCCGTGTAAGAGACAAGCTAAAACGTCTCTTACACGGAGTGGGCGTGGATAAGCTAATCACCTCACTTGCAGCCTAATAGCATGCAAATGAGGATGATTAGCGATCCAGGAAGCCCAGAACAGCCCGTGTAAGAGCCGTTTTAGCTGCAGAAATGTACTCAGTTGACAACTGAGTACGTTTCTGCAAAAACAGCAATGGAACCATGTCAGCTCCAAATAAAGGGTGCATATATGTCAGGCAGCATGCCAATGGCCAGATATGTGGCCATTGGCAAAGTAACCTGATGCAAATATATTAAAAATATAATTTTTTTTTCGGCGATTGCCGATGTTTAAACCCAGCGCAGCCCCGCGCAAACAGGCTGCACTGTATAAAACATAAAAACGAAGGTTATAAACCCACAAATGTGGGTTTTATGCAATACATGGAATGTCAATGCAGGGACCAGCAGACCAAAACCAACATGGCCACCGTGTAGTGGTTGCTAAGGGGGGAAGCTGAGTCTAAGACATGTAACTAAGCATTAGTAGGCAATCTGATGCAAATGAGTGTTAGGATACTGAATTCCACTGTCACATAGCAAATGAGCACAGTCTGAGTAGTGTAAGAGTTACAGAAGGGAGAGGAACAGAGTAGGAGATAGGTGACATCACAGGGGGGAATGGTAGAAAGAAATGCAGTTCATTGGAGGTCAGAGTTACATGACAGATGTCAGACAGATATCATGGAAAGAGGTGTGCCACTAGATAAGCATGAGAAAGTCAAGAAATGGAAGGTGTACACTGTTGCCTACACCGAAGTTTCTTGCTGGTGCATCTTGCACGCAGGCGCCATGAAGCGCGAGTAAGACAGTGTGCGCGCGTGTAAGGCAGACTGAGCATGTGGGAGCATGTTGGGAGATGTTTAACACTGTTTGCATGGGCATGTACGCATTTTAATCCGAATAAGCAGATTCTGAACCGTGTAAGCATGTGTGCGCGCGTGTAAGCCACTGTGAGCGTGTTTCTGCTGGTTTGCACACGGCTCCTCCCTGAGGAAACAGAGAGGAAAAAGGAAGCAACAGATTTAGTAGGAAGCTAGCAGGGAATACTGCTGGAGCTAGCAGGTGAAAACAATTAGAAGCAGGCAATTACACAGGCAGAATAGTAGCCCAGCCCAGCACTTAAAACTCTGCAAACAGCAGTGCAGGATGTTTCTCTCAAGAGACACTGCAAGACAGGAGTAAGCTATTAGAAGTGAAAACTGAAAAAGCTGAACTCAGAGCAGAAAAGTTAGGGGCTGCCATACCTGTCATAATGAGACATAGGCGACTTGCTGAGGGTGGTGACAATGCAGATGGTGCCAGACAACCCACAGTGAGGAGACGGAGAAGAGTGTACAGGCCCAGGGTCACCTACCACAGGTTACATGAGTTGGAGAGAGTAGAGCGCTATAGAATGGACAGAGAGCTCCTGCAGCAAATAGTCTACTACCTCCTTTTTTGAGTTTTACACATGAGTTTTCCTGTATTAGCATTAACTATCTTGATGTAACCATAGTTAAAAATGACAAGAATGAGTTCTTTACATCTCTATACAGGAAACCGTGTTGGAAAAATGGAATATTACACTATGAGAGTATGCACCCTAGGTATATTTTCCCTAATGTAGTAAAGAACCAGATGACCAGGGTAACCAGACTCTGTAACACTGACAGTGAGAGTGATCGTCTTTTAGATTTTCAAGTGCAATGCTTTATGAACAGAGGTTATCCTACCCAATTAGTTATGAGCTGTAGAAACAACAATACAAATGCCCCTGAAACGTGCTTAAAGAAGTTTCCACATAGACATCACCACAGACCCCAGATGGGCGTAGTACAATATGACATCAAATATACTAATGATATCAAATATAATAAAGAAATTTTGATTAAGAATTGGAAACTGCTAAACATGAATAAAGAATTGATGAATGTGGTAGGTAAATATCCTAGCTTTAGATATAATAACTGTTTTAACATAAAAAGGCTATTGTGTAAGGAAAAAGTTTCATATATATCTACTGATTTAAGAGCTAATTTCAGGCAAGGAACGTTTCCTTGCAAAAAATGCTGCATCTGTAAATATATCACGAAAGAACAGAGATATGAAAATAGGGAACTGGGTGTTATATTCACCCCTAATTTCTATGCCACATGTGACACTACCAATGTAATTTATCTAGCCACATGTGACTGCTGTGAAGTATATTATGTGGGCCTAACGACACGCAGATTTAAAGATCGGGTGTACAACCACGTATATGATATACGGAAAATGAATGATAGTAATGTACTGGCCCGACATTGTCAATTATTTCCGGCCCACACTTTTAGATATAGAGTCCTTCAGATCCTATATCCCAGCAGACGGGAGGGTGATACACTAGGAACCCTAGAATTATATGAGTTGAGATGGATTTTAACACTTAGGGCACATATAGAACCTGGCCTCAATACATCACTCAATATTAGACCTGCTCTTCTATGATCTCTCTGCTCCCCAATAACATTGTCCTGAGGTGAACTTTGAATGAGCTGTTGGCTCCTGATGGGTCGCATCCACCTTTATGAAAGATAGGTATATATTGTTTTTTATAGAAATGTGAAGTGTTGTTCAAAATGCTCTATATTGTTTTTAGATATTTAGAGCTCTCATATAGTAGTGATTTTGTTTAGATGCTACTGCCAGGTGAAGATATTTTTACACATGTCATTTCTCCTTACATTTCTTGTTCATCCTTTCTATTTTTCCCATTCTTCCCCTTTTCCCCTGTACACTCCCTCCGCTTCCCCTCCCCCCCCTCCTTTCCTCCCCCCCTTCCTTCCCCTTCCCATTATCTCATCGTTCTTCCTTTCTCTTCTTACCCCATTACCATACCTATCTCTTTTCCTTCTACCATTCCTTTTTCCCCCTCTTCTTCCCTCCCTCTGTCCCCATCTTATTCTGTTCTTGTTTTCTTGACATTTGTTCATTATAGGTTTTATTTATTTTTATGTAGGTATGGGGCAAAGTATATGTACATATTTTATGTATTATATATTTTATTTTTTATATTGTGTTTTGAGGTTTTTGAGATTAGAAGTTGGTAGTAACGTTTTTATTTTGTCTAACCATGAACATGTTATAGATTTTTCTAAGACATAGATGTTTTAGAGTTTTTTCGATTACGTATGAAATGCTGACAAGTAGGTATGCTATGCTACCTTACTAACACTCTATATGAGTGTTCGTGAATGGAGGTTATTATTTTGTTTAATTGCTTCACAGTAGGATAGTATCTCAAGAGATATACTATATGATTATTATGGATAGTTTTTATACTATTTTTATACTATGAGCAGTGTGATAACGTTTCATTTTTAACTATGATAATTCTTTAGGGTGTATGTATATAAAAAAAAAAAAAAAAAAAACATTTGTCCTTTCTAAATTGATAGATTGGACTTGACTTACCCGCCAAAAAGGCTTATTAATTAGGGCGTGAATGTTTGTATATAAACTGGAATATTTACCTCTATTCATTGTAACCTGATGAAGCGCACTTGTTAGGTGCGTGAAAGCGCTCGTTCTGTTATAAAATAAAAACTTTTAACTATCGTGGTGGTTCCAGTGATTTGTTGGAATAAACGACTTGCTGAGGGTGGTGACAATGCAGATGGTGCCAGACAACCCACAGTGAGGAGACAGAGAAGAGTGTACAGGCCCAGGGTCACCTACCTTGGGTTACATGAGCTGGAGATAGTAGAGCGCTATAGAGTGGACAGTGACCTCCTGCAGCAAATAGTGGAGCTGTGCAGGCCACGCCTCAAACACAGAACCAACAGAGGGGAACCCATCCCAGTGGAAACCAAGGTATGTGTTGGCCTAAGAATACTAGCAACAGTTACCTTCCAGAGACAAACTGGTGATATAATGGGGATATCACAGGCATCAGCCTCCAGGGTACTGCACCAGTTCCTGGATGCCATGTCAGCACATGTCAGTGATCATGTATATTTCCCCAATGCCCATGAGGTATTGGCCAGCAATATGCGTCTCTTCCAGCAAATAGCGGAATACCCTGAGGTAGTGGGTGCAATATACTGCACGCACATATGCATCAAAGCACCAGCCGGTGAGCGGGGTAGGGCATACATCAACTGCAAGGGCTTCCCCTCCATCAACAGCCAGGTCATGTGTGATGCCCAGGGCATAATAATGAATGTGTGTGCTGGCTGTCCTGGGAGCTACCATGATTCCCACATCTGGCATTTGACGCAGCTGTACCAGACATTTGCCAATGGGGACATCCCGCACGGACATCTAGTGGGGGATGCAGGTTATGCACTGGAGCCATGGCTGATGACACCCATCAGAAACGCACACACACCTGAACAGGAATGCCATAATGAGGCACACGCACAAACACGTAATGTAATAGAGTGTGTGTTTGGGCTGCTCAAGTCACGGTTCCGGTGTCTGGACACATCTGGTGGAGCCTTGCAGTACACACCAACTACATGTACCCAAATTGTCATGGTATGTGCTATGCTACATAATATGATCTTGCGAAAACAGCTGCAGCAGGACCAGCATAGGGCTGGGCCAAACAGCCCCCCACCATTGCAAAGGCCATCACAGGCAGAGCGTGACTCGGAGGAGGAACAACCTGAGCCTGCCCCAGTAGGCAGAAGGAGGTGTGCCCAATATGCCCTGGCCTTGGCAAAGAGGCAACGCATAGCACATACACTGGCTCAGTAGGAACCCTGGGAATGATACCCCCTCTGACTCACTCAAATAATAACATGGATGCCTACAATGACATGACCTGCTCACAAACATGTACAGGGAAGTGTAATATGCGCATCTGACAGAGGCAGCCCTGCAGCACCACCTGAGGCATGAATGCCATGTGTTAAGTAATGTAACACCATGTACTATATGCACACCTGAGGACCCTGACTAACATCCTACCCTCACCAAGCATCATGCCACAATATGACAATGAGATGATCAAGTGCAATAACTGGCTGAAGTATCGCAGTTAGTCAAAGGGGATCCAATTTGTGCCAGTCTGGGATGACATGCTGAGCATGACATGATGCTCCACCTGCTAGGACTGGTGTGCACCTATCAGTGCAGGCCGTATGGATACTGGCAAAGGCTGTTGTTACCCACAGTGTGCCCTGAATAGGTAAGGCTCAAAACACAAACCTATCTCCATAGGTATCAGAAGGGATAAGAATAAGATAAGGGATAAGTCGAAACGGCAAGATGCATGCAGTCTAAACTCACCCAGTATGGAGAATGTTGATATCTGTGCTGTAACAGAAAAACTGAGTCAAGGCTCACAACAGCACCCTAACACTACCAGGTTACACCTCATACTGTGCTGTGCATACTCAAAACATGGAACAAGCTACAAAAGGAGGGTGACTAGCAAGAATTGTCAAGGATAACCACACCCCCATGTTGGTACCACAACAAGAAGCAGCATGGACTAGCCATGGTCAAGTAACAGTGGCTAAAACTGCCCCCCAGTTTATAGCCTGCTACAGACTACTGTCCCAACACCAGGAACTGCACCTGGCCTATGCTGGAATACATGAATATATCAAGTCCTCCAAACCACATTATATTGAGTGACTGAAAATACCCAGACATAGACTGGGAGCATTATACTAGCTCCAACAGTGTAGGACAAAAGTTCATAGAATCCATAAACCAAAAGGCCCAGGAACAACGTACCACTCCCACAAGAGGGGTAAGCATACTGGATGTGATAATCAGCAACATGGGTACTGGATGGCAAGACGAGAAGTGCATTGCTCACTGGTAACACCAGACCATAGAGTAATCACACTGGATATACAAATCCTGACCACAGTCCCTGGCCAGAAAACCACAGTGGAAAACATGTGTAAAGCAATATTTGCACTCCTCCAAACTGATGTGGAATCCATTAAAGGTCCTGTGCAGGTGCAAACTATGGGCCACACCTCAGAACCTGTAATACAGCCATTCCATGAACACTGCCAGGAATGCTTGGATTATGCAATCCTAAATTAAAACAAGACACAATGCCATACACACAGGCATCTGGCATGGTGGACACCAGCCATAACCAAACCATGCAAGAGAATGAGGAAGCTACTACATGATAGAGCAAACATAAACAATGAAGTAATCACTGATCAGTAGTATGGCAATAAAATATGTCCACACATACAATCCACTAAGGCCAGCCACAACAAGTTGAATCTGTGAATCCTGAGGCAATGTTACACCTGCCCCAAGTACACAGACAACCCCCAACTCCACCCAAGAAATACAAATATATGTGAGAGATGCAACCATCTATCCAAACTGGAGGCTCAGCTCCTCAACTCAGTACTCCCAAAACTAGTCAGGAGGAGAAGGTAACCACACACACCACAAACACAGTCCCACATAGACCTATCACAACTGCAAACCAAACACATAAACACAGAAAACATTCCCGGAGGCACAAATTACAAACACAGCACACCAACAGAGGCCTCTAAAGCAGACACCCAATCAAACAACCTCCAAACATAGCACATGCAACACATAGTACACAAAGCTGGTGTGCCAAACAGTCACAGGCCAGAAGGAGAAACAACATGCCTGATACAGTTGTAATAGGTGACTCCATAGTCAGACACACTGCTGTCCCGCACACCAGACTGAACAAGGGAAAGGGTACAGTAAGCTGCCTGTAGGCTGCCACAATATGCCACACAACAGAAATATGCAGGTCACTCCAAAGCAAGTAGAAATATGATGCAGTCATAGTCCATGCTGGTGTGAATGACCTGAGATGTACCTCCCTAGACTACATGAAAAGAGACATAGATGAGCTCTCTGATTATGTAGTCCAGGCCAGTATGACACTCACCATTTGCAGCATCCTACCCTTACCAAGAATAATGCCACAGTACAAACACGGAATGATCAGTCATAGCAAGTGGCACACTTACTGGTGTCATTCCAAGGGGATCCAATGTCTGTCTGCTTGGGATGTCATGCTTGACAAGCCATGCAGCTGTTCTCAGGATGGCTTGCACCTGTTACCCCTGGGCGTCTGGATATTGGATAAGGCCTTTGCCACCTCCATAGAGCCTTTTGTAGGCAAGGCTGAAAAGACTAACCCACCACCCTAAAAAACATAAGTGGAAAGAAACATAAGGGTAATGCTGACCAATGCCAGATGTGTAAACCCCAATATGCATGCTCCCAAGGCCATCCCCAGTATGGAGAACATCGATGTCTGTGCAGTGACAGAAACCTGCTGCAAGCCTCCTGACAGCACACCAGCACTACCAGGTTATACCACATATCATGTGTCATGGCCCCAAAACCTGGATCAAAACATAAAAGGAGGGTGAGTATCCATATTCAGCACAGACACCCATACGTCCAGGTAAGTGACAATGGACAAGGCATTGGAGTCCACCCATGTGCAACTAACTGTAGGAAAGACTGCTGTACAGTCTATAGCATGCTACAGACCACACTCTCACACACATTAACCCCACTCAGCTGTCCTGAAGACACTGGACAGTATGAATGTCCCACCAAATACCAAACAAGGTACCACAATTTACCACATAGGTGGTAAACCATTATGTATGGAAGGAGTAATCAGGGACCTAGGGACACAAGTGGACAGTAACCTGTTATGTGACACTCACATTGCCAATGTGGCTAGGAAGACTGTCTACATATGACACCGTATCAGGAAAGGATTCACATCTACGTCAACAGAGGTCATTGTGCCCCTATGCTGTTCTCTTATTACACCCATAATCTAGTACAATGCCTCATATGGGATGTACCTTACCTGACACCTGCAGCAGTTAGAAAGACCTCAAAGGTACCTCACCAAGAGGATAAAGGGTCTCAAATACATGTCATATGCTGCCTGGCTGTAGACACCCCAGCTGAATGCAGTCACATACTGCCTACACAGAGGCATTGCATGCCTATTGTAGAAGGCCATGCCCAACACAGGAGTAATGGACATGCTCCACCCCAGAAAACTCAAAGCCATCGGAGCTGTGAGAGTGAGAGATGTCAACCTCAACAAATAATGAAATAGGATGTGCTGGGGGGACAGATACATAATCCAGAGGCTCCCCACACCCTGGACCAGAATCCCACTCCATGTTAGGCAGAGCCCCTCACTGACACTCTTCAACAGGAATCTTGCCAAGTGGATGGATGATTGTAGAGTTACACTGGGGGTCTTCACTGTGTCATGTCCAGACAGAGGCACAGCAAAGCAAATCATAAATGGCCATAATATTCACATAGCAAGGGGTGGCAAAAGCCACACACACTCTGGCTAGGCTAACAAATGCCCTAGGGTGGATAGCCTAGTATGAACCTATGAACCTATGAAGATACAAATTGTACAGGACACTAAGGATAATCCCAAGGCTTTCACGACTGATGGTAGGAACCATATTGGGAATTCACAGATATGCTCTGAATCACACAAATAACACAAACACACACACATATTGCCAACATACATCCTGACAGGTGCAGTGCAACCCCCCCCCCCCCCAGAATGCAGAATATCTATCCCAGCAGGCTGCTGGCCCCCTGACATTGCAGATGCTGAGGTAACAGCCAGCATCTACAAAGCAAAACACACAGCAGCAAAGGTATGAGATGGTGTCCTGGGCTGAGTGCAACATGGACTCCAAGATGAATGGAATGCCAAATCACACTACTGCTCAATGTCAGCCTTACCACAGAATATGTACCCATAGAGCAGTGTACAACAACAGTGGTCCTTCTCAACAAAGGTGTTGCCTGAATGGATACTGAAAACTACTACCCCAGAATCCTGAGAAGCTCGGTCTGCACAGCTATGGAAAGGATCCGCATGTACCACAGACATAAAGATATTGGGGACCTACTGACACTGGACGCTACCCAGTGTGGCTTTCTTAAGTGCAGATCCTGCCCCTAAACATGTTTGACTCAATTGAAACAGTCATTTAGGTCATTGATGAGGGAAATGTGGTCCACACAGCGTAGCTGGACCTTACAAAGGCGTCTATACAATACTTCACGTGTTCATTATAGATAAGCTCACCAGCTTAAATATAAACCCCTATGTCAGTAGAGGGGTTGCAAACCAGACCAAGGACAGAACAGACATGGTCAGACATGCTGCAGCCATGTCAGACTACAAACCAGATATAACTGGCATCCCACAAGGCTTGGTCCTGGGATCTCCCTCGTCTGGTATATATGCCCCATAGGTACAGGCAAACATGGAAGGACTGTGTCTGAACATGTTTGCAGAGGACTACAAAAAACTGCTCACCATATATGATCCACCAGCTGACACAAGCATCCCACAAAAGGGCCACATAGAAACAGACAACTGGTGCCATAGCCATGTCAGCAAGCTAATTGCAGAAAAGTGTATAGTCAACCCCCGTGGATATACAGTAAGTGCCCACCAATTACCACATAGGTGTTAACTCATTATGTAGTTAACATGTAATGAGAGACCTGGGGACACAAGGTGATAGATATCCTGCATTGGACAAACATGTGCTGTAGTGTTTACAGAAACATACCATATACCCACCTAATCATGAAGGTTGTCAGATCTAGATAAGGGGAGGTCATTGTGGCTCTGCAGTCATCCTCCATCAGTGGTACAATTGACTACAATAGCCCCTGTGGGATGTACCTTAGCAGACACCTCCATCAACCGTAAAGTCCCCAACAGTACCTCACCAGGAGTATCAAAGAGTATGCACAGATGCCATGTGTTGCCTGTGTTGCTGGTATCAATACACATGCTGCACCTTGTACAATCTGAATGGCAGTGAGCTATGCACATGAGAGACCTGAACCCCAGCACTGACTTACATAGGACAAGCTGTACTGCATGATCCATAACACAGAAGCCACCCCCACCCATGAGTGAACTCCCAGTACAGGCTACACATAGAGTCACTTATCAATTTTCCTCAATAGGAATATTGATGAGTGGATGGGAGATGGTAGCTTTATCCTGGGTATCACTGTCATGTCACAGGTAGACAGAGGCACAGTATACTAACCATGGCATATGTCATGGCAAACTCCACTTACAGTGTGTGTTGAAGGACAAACACACTCTCCAACTAGCATTAGACATGGACTAGGGCACATAGCTAGTGTTTGCAAATGTGCACTTATGTTGTGGAATACACTACCAATGTTGGACAAGCCTGGTTTAAGTAGTTCATATCTGAACAGAATGCAACATGGTCAGATGTACACAACTGGCCCCTAACCAGGCTGTTGTGCTCACTATCGAAATGTAAAGCAGTCATAGCACTAAAGCCCAGGATACTGTCCACCACAGTCAAAGTACTACCAGTACACTATACAGTACTACAGTGTTAGGTCAGTGTGAAAGGATGTTGACAACTGTATGCAAAGTATCCCATGCAAACACTGCAGGCACAGTATAATCCTGTTGTGTTCACACACAAAGCAGTTGTACAGTAACTACACAACATGACACACAACACACAACCATAAACGGGTGATATTTGTTGAAGTTCACACGCATCCACAAATGTGGTGGGCTGCAGAGTTCAACATATGGAATGCTCACACTGGGCATGCTCACACACTTTGATAATGAGACATATGTCAGACAACATGCCATGGGAAGGCTGAACTGGGCATGCTCACACACTTAGGCCAAATCTCAGTTTAGCAGTTGGACACACATATCTGGTATTTTTATGTGTTATTCCAGGAACCAACCACATTACAGCAGTCTGCCCAGTGCACACAGTTAAATGACTACAGAGACATACGTGATATAGTGGATCCCTCCCATATGCAAACATCCTCCACAGATGCACAAGTTGTTCATACAAACAGGGAATGCTATGGCAATAAAGATGTGCAAACAGTCTATCAGCAACAAATAATGTGCATTTGACAATTAAACATATGGGTGTAGAGGTCAACACTAGGCTGTTTGCCCTAGGGAATGACAGCTTAGCCAGAGTGTGCTTGGCGTCTGCCTCCCCACAGGATGCACATTCCCCTTTCTAAACACCGATGATGTCAGCAACCTATAAGTACAGCAGGAGAAAAAAGACCTCCCAGTAATGCGAATAGCGCGCTCTGCTAATGTGTCTGTCACAAGTATCATAACATAATTAGGTAGGGGTTTGAATCCTGCAAATGCTCAGTGTGAGTGGGGTTGGTGTGTGTGTAAGTCTGTGGGAGAGGAATGTCCCTTTTGTCAACTGGGAAAACACACTACAGGATGCACATTCCCCTTTCTAAACACAGATGATGTCAGCACTCTATAAGTATAGCAGGAGAAGGGAAACCTCCCAGTAATACAAATAGCGCGCTCTGCTAATGCATCCGTCATAACATAGTTAGGTAGGGGTTTGAATCTGGCAAGTGTGTGTGCTTGGCTAAGGGGGGTTAGTGTGTAAAGGAAATGTCCCTTTTGGCAACTAGGAGAACAGACTACAGGATACACATTCCCCTTTCTAAACACCGATGATGTCAGCACTCTATAAGTACAGCAGGAGAAGTGAAACCTCCCAGTAATGCGAAAAGCGCGCTCCGCTAATGCATCCATCTCAAGTGTCATAACATAGTTAGGTAGGGGTTTGAATTTTGCAAATGGCAAGTGTGTGTGTTTAGCTGAGGGGGGTTAGTGTGTGTGCAATTGTGTGTGAGAAAAATGTCCCTTTTGGCAACTAGGAGAACAGACTACAGGATGCACATTCCCCTTTCTGAACACCGATGATGTCAGCACTCTATAAGTATAGCAGGAGAAGGAAAACCCCCCTGGAATGCGAATAGTGTGTTCCGCTAATGCGTCCATCTCAAGTGTCATAACATAATTAAGTAGGGGTTTGAATCCTACAAATGACAAGTGTGTGTGTTTGTCTGAGGTGGTTTCGTGTGTGTGTGAGGGAAATATCCCTTTTGGCAACTAGGAGAACAGACTACAGGATGCACATTCCCCTTTCTAAACACCGATGATGTCAGCACTCTAAGTATAGCAGGAGAAGAGAAACTTCCAAGTAATGCGAATAACGCATTCCGCTAATGTGTCCATCTCAAGTGTCATAACATAGTTAGGTAGGGGTTTGAATCTTGCAAATAGCAAGTGTGTTTGTCTGAGGGGGATTAGTGTGTGTGCAATTCTGTGTGAGGAAAATGCCCCTTTTGGCAACTAGGTGAACAGACTACAGGATGCACATTTCCCTTTCTAAACACTGATGATGTCAGCACCCTAGAAGTACAGCAAGAGAAACAAAACCTCCCAGTAATGCGAATAGCGCACATTGCTGATGTTTCCGTCTTGATTGTCATAACATAGTCAGATAGGGGTTTGAATCCTGCAAATGGCAAGTGTGTGTTTTTGGCTGAGGGGGGTTAGTGCGTGTGAGGGAAATGTCCCTTTTGGCAACTAGGTGAACAGACTACAGGATGCACATTTCCCTTTCTAAACACTGATGATGTCAGCACCCTAGAAGTACAGCAAGAGAAGGAAAACCTCCCAGTAATGCGAATAGCACACTCTGCTAATGTGTCCATCTCAAGTGTCATAACATAGTCAGATAGGGGTTTGAATCCTGCAAATGGCAAGTGTGTGTTTTTGGCTGAGGGGGGGGTTAGTGTGTGTGAGGGAAATGTCCCTTTTGGCAACTAGGTGAACAGACTACAGGATGCACATTTCCCTTTCTAAACACTGATGATTTCAGCATCCTAGAAGTACAGCAAGAGAAGGGAAACTTCCCCGTAATGCGAATAGCACACTCTGCTAATGTGTCCATCTCGAGTGTTGTAACATAGTCAGATAGAGGTTTGAATCCTACAAATGGCAAGTGTGTATTTTTGGCTGAGGGGGGTTAGTGTGTGTGAGGGAAATGTCCCTTTTGGCAACTAGGTGAACAGACTACAAGATGCACATTTCCCTTTCTAAACACTGATGATGTCAGAACCCTATAAGTACAGCAAGAGTAATGCAAATAGCGCGCTCTGCTAATGTGCGCATGTCGAGTGTCATAACATAGTTAGGTAGGGGTTTAAATCCTGCAAATGGCAAGTGTGAATTTTTGGCTGAGGGGGGTTAGTGTGTGTGCAATTGTGTGTGAGGGAAATGTCCATTTTGGCAACTAGGAGAACAGACTACAGGATGCACATTTCTCTTTCTAAAGACTGATGATGTCAGCACCCTATAAGTACAGCAAGAGAAGAGAAACCTCCCAGTAATGTGAATAGCGCATTCTGCTAATGTATCTGTCTCAAGTGTCATAACATAGTCAGATAGGGGTTTGAATCCTGCAAGTGTGTGTTTTTGGCTGAGGGGGCTTAGTGTGTGTGAGGAAAATGTCCCTTTTGGCAACTAGGAGAACAGACTACAGGATGCACATTTCCCTTTCTAAACACTGTTCAGCTGAAGGCCATGGCTCTGGCACAAGTTGTCTGTTTCTATGATGCCCCTTTGGAAGATGCTTGTGTCGGCTGGAGAGTCGATTATGGTGGCCAGTTTGCAGTCATCTGCATATTTGGTCAGCCACAGTCCGTCCGTGTTGGCCTGTACCTCCAATAAATATATACCAAACAAGAGAGGTCCCAGGACTGAGCCTTGTGGGACACAACTCGTAACTGTTTTGGTGTCTGGCATGGCTCCAGCAATTCTAACCATGTGGGTTCTTTCCTTGAGCCACTGTGCAATCCATCTAGTGACATAGGGGCTTATATTTAAGTTGGTGAGCTTCTCTAGAAATCCCAAGTGGGGTATTGTTGTGAAGGCTTTTGCGAGGTCCAGGTAGGCTGTGTGAACCACCTTCCCCTCGTCAATGGCCTTGGTGACTGTTTCAAAGAAATCAACCAGGTTAAACTTGGTAGTGCTGGTGTGCTCTCAGTAGCCCTGAACCAGGCATCTGTTACTGCACAGATATCGATGTTCTCCATGCCAAGGAGAGTTTCGGGTGCATGCATCTGGAGGTATAGACTTCTGGCGTTGGATAGCATTACTCTTAGTTTCTTATCCCTTGTGATACCTATGAAGGTGGGTTTGTCATTTGAGCCTTGCCTAACATAGGCACTATGGGGGTAGCAAGAGCCTTTGCCAATATCTGAAAGCCCAGGGGTGACAGGTGCAGGCCTTCCCTAGCGAAGCAGGTGGTTCAACAGAAGATGAATATGTGAAGGTGTAGTGCCTGTGATTAGTTAGCTGTAGCATATATGACTGCTCATGTGGACACATGCCAGGTAAGTCATATGCACTGTGTCACAGGGAATGTACATGTGAACAGGACAAACAGTGACATCTTGTCAAGTGGGACATGGACATACATATAGTAAGCTATGCAGATGGCACTAGGAGTCCACAGAAGCTCTATAACTATGCATTGCAGGTGTGATCAGTATTCCAGGGTAATTGCAAGCAAACAAGCATGCAAACAAAGCTACAGTAAACAGGGCTGCATGTAGTCCATTGTACAACAAACAAGCTGTACCACTTCCAGTAGGTAACACTGCAAATATGCAGGCACTATGCACATGTACATGGAAATACACGGGTCAGATGGCTAGGGTCCAGTCTCAGCACACAAGTGTACAGACCATGTACTGTCAGGATGTACAATAACTGGATGGAAACCCGTGTGCTCATACCTGCAGTAATACACATGTCAAATAACAGACACTGAGCCTTCACTCAGTGGTTCCATACTTATTAGGATGTATGCTACCTGGCCTGCCACCACAGTATCCCTGACATATATGGGGACTCTCCCTCCTGTGACAGTTAGTTTTGTGTGTTGGGGCTGTCTAGCATGGTATGAGATGTGAGCATGCAGTGCTAGGGTGCTCCTTTGTGTCCTGTACCAGTCGTGTAGTACTGCACACATATCAACATCCTCAAACATCTGCATTGCAGAGTCCAGTGTGGGCAACATGCCACTTGCAATTTACATGTCCATCATTGCGTATTACTACATTCATTACCTTATCCCCTGTGCTACCTATGTATGTAGCCTTCTGTTACCACCAGTATGCCAACATGTGCAGATGATACACTATGGTAATTACCATGGGTGTAGACAACAGTACATGACAATCACACACTTACTGCATCAGGCATGCTGTGATATACCCACAATTAATTCAGCACACAGTACTGTTAACAACATGATACTATTACTACACATCTATGTGGTCACCCTGTGCATCAGCAACATGTTAACCTGTACCTGCACAGTTGTTACAGATTGCAGGAGGTGGCACAGTTTCATCATATGCACAGGGTGTGAACTTGGTATGCCTGAGTCAGCCACCGATACCACCGATTGACATGTATGTGTATGTGTGTTGGTGAGGGACAGCAGTAGAAGGTGGGGCAATGTTGATGCAGTGTGTGCGTGTATGCGGTACCCCTAGGTGTTGTCAATTTGCATGTGTGTATGGATGCACACAGTTCCACCTCATGGCTGCCATATACTGGTGTTTGTGGACAGCCACAGACTGTACCTGCCAGGTCATACAGATCAGTGTCTCTGGCCACGGACACGGTACCTGTGCCTTGCAGGGGTGCTACGGACCGTATCCAGTAGCAACCCAGACTGGGTACTGTCATCAGAAGCAGGTGTTCATTGACTGGACACAGATCCCTGTCGGGCCTGGCCAGAGCCACGTGCACGTGGTCTCCTGGGGCAGTCTGATGACAGCACAGACCCAGCATTGCTGGGGCTGCTGCTGGCACTACGGGGGCGGCCGTGGCCCTGTTGTCGTCCGCAATGACTGTCAGCTTCTGCTGTTGCTGGCATACGGCCACGTCGATGCCTCAACCACCCACCATCACCCTGGCTCATGGACATGTAGTTGTGGAACCGGTCTAATATGTCCCCACAACGTCTGTCTATGACATCGGTGAAATCACGGATGGCAGCCGCAATGTCACGCATACTGTCAGTCATGGCTGTGTGACATGCTGTCAGCTCCCTCAGACCCTGTCTGGTGTACCATTCCATACGTGACTTTGCCTGCATGACAGCCCGAAACATAGCTGAGGTTGTAAGACCTCTGTGGGCACATCTGACAGGGGCAGTACGCCCACGGATGCTCCCACGAGAACCCCTGGACATCTGTCTGTGTGGTACCATCTCTGGGCCATGCCCATGGCTGCTGTGTGGGGAGGCATGTGCCACAGATACCACATTACCCTGGTCAATGCCCACTGTATGCTGTCCATCACCTAGGGACATTGGTGACAAAGGGTGTATTGGCAGGATAACTGTGCGCATTGATGGGGTCAACAGCTGTGTACTTTCAATCAGCTGACCAATGGCGGACCCTGGCATACCTTCCTGTGCCATTACACAGATGTCATCATTATCAGTACCCATGGCACCTGATTCAGGTTCCCTGCTACATGACACCAGAGCAGCACCAGAACCTGTGGGAGGGAAACAGGAAACACAGTTTACAATGTCTACACATTACCAGTGATGCACACATGCACACATGCACACATGCACAGGTGCACATGTGCACACATGCACACATGCACACATGTACAAATGCACACGTGCACAGGTGCACACATGTACACATGCACACATGCACAGGTGCACATATGCACACATGCACACATGCACAGGTGCACACATGTACACATGCACACATGCACAGGTGCACGCATGCACATATGCACACATGCACAGGTGCACACATGCACAGGTGCACACATGCACACATGCACAGGTGCACACATGCACAGGTGCACACATGCACACATGCACAGGTGCACACATGCACACATGCACACATGCACACAGTTTCACACAATTGTACAGTACTCAGTATGCGTGATATCAACACACAGACACAGACACACCTACATGCATACAAAGAGCACTACTAAGTGAGCCAAATAGTATTATTACTATCAAGACTATTACAGGAATTGTTAATACACACTCACCAGCATGGATAGGCTGCATTGCTGTTATACCAGAGGGACCTGCAGACGTGAAGAAACTAATGTCAGTGGGCACAACTGTGCCATTGTTACTGAGTATGATACAGGTCAGTAGTACAACAGTCGCCTTTCACAGGTCAGCTGCTAATATTGAGGATATCACACTTGCACATTAAATACTATGGTGACAGCTACAAACCAAGGACACACCTCACACATGCATTAACTACCAGTGTACACAACAGTCAACTATACATATAGCATATTACCTGCACGCTCACTGTCTTGCTGCTGCGTGGCTCCAGCCTCCATCATAATGCATGTCTGCTGCTGTTGTTGTTGCTGGCAGACTGGAGCCACTACACTCATGAGTAGTCCCTCCAGTCTGGTGAGGGGGGATGTGTAGCCACCCCACCACCTGTGGCGACCTGTTGCCTGTGGATATCCAACGCACGCTGATGGACATGTCTGATTAAATCACTGCAGTGATGTCGTACCTGCTCATATGTCCTATTATGCGTGCCTATGTCAGTTACCCGACGGACAAGGTCTTGCCACAGTGCAGCCCTCTCCTGCTGATTCTGGCTGGTGCGGGAAAAGAGTATTGCATAATCCCGCACCAGGCTCTGGTGTATCTCCTCATCCTCAGCTGTGGAGTAAGTGGGATTCCGCAGGTGGGCCATGTACCTGAGAAAGAAAATAACCTGATATCAGCAATAAATGTCAGCAGAATTTGGCAGACATACTACACATGCTACTCGACTGTTATGATACAAGATATCTCACATATATAGCATCTGTCTGTCTATTGGTGGATACACATGTAAATGGCCAGGTATCAGTGCTCAGCCAGCAACTGTGCAACAGTACCTGGCACACTCCATACGACATACTACCAAACCCCAGCAGTCAGAACACTGATTCAGGTCAAGAGCACCTCCTCACTCTGGGGGTTTGTATCTAGCTACTGTATGGCCTACATCATCAACTACTGTGAGCTGACCACACACTGATTGCCCTGGATATACATATCCCACCTCCACCACCAGCACAAATGACTATAGTGAATAACATTACAGATGCAAACTTTACACTTTGTAACAGTGACATGGTATCCTTTCAGCCCACTGGGCCAGTGGCAGATACAACCCACAATGCTGACCCCTACACAATTGCTTTCTACAGACATCTCTGAGAATGCATGGATCATGCAATCCCATATATGACCAAGACACTCTCCACAAAGGGACAGCATCCTGTCTGAGTGGACCCCAGCCATAGACAGATTGTATTACAGAAGATGGAACCTACTGCAAGACAGAGCATAATTCCATAAAGGGAGGGCATGTCTGAGCATCACTAGTAAGGATCTATTTTCCATCATACAAACATCCATGGGCAACTTTGAGAGGGAAATCAAGAGGGACACTAAAGATAACCAGAAGGCCTTTTTCAGTTATGTTAGCAACCTGGTCAGGATCCATCCTCTATGACCATAGTTAGTACACAACAACAAATATTTCACTGACACCACAGATATTGACAACATTGTGGCAGACAGGTTCAGTGCAGGTGTCACCCCGCCCTCTCCCCCAAAATAAGACATAGTTATCCCAGCTGACTGTAACCTCCCTGTCATCACAGATGTCCAGGTGAGAGCCACCCTCAGGACAGCAGAATACACAACATGAATGGGACCTGATGGTATCCCCAGTTGCATGCTACATAAACTCTGACAGGAGCTAAACACACAAATAGAAGTGCTATGTAACACTAGCCTGACTACAGGATATGTACCTGTACACTGGCGCACAGCAGCAGTGGTTCCACTCCACGAAGTAGGCACCTCAACATACCAATACAATAAAACACAATACATTACATTACAATGCAATACTATACAATATGCTATTGCCCCTGGGACTACAGCAGCGTACTGTTCTGCTACCCTGACCATTGTGACACATGTGGTGTGATGGTACCTGCTGCTGTCACACAGTTACACAGGGTGACTCATATGGCATATTACCTATCTGACTAACATTCAGCAGGGGTATGTGTGACATGTACTCATGGGGAGTCTTGCTTCTTAACACTGTGTGGTTTATTGCAGGGTATGTCTTATCTGTGGGTAGGAACTTTTACCTCCACATGTGCACTCTATTGCAGTGGCACGGACGACACACAGCAGTCATTTAGGTTGTGGATGGTGTGAGGTGTTACTATGGTTATTGGACATCTGTCATGGGTGTGACTTACATATGTAAATCCGGGAGTGGTAACCTCTATGTGGGTAGTATATGTGTACTCTGTGGTGTTGTCAGTCACTGTGCATTGGTAATGTGTTTGAGTGCATTGTCACAGTGTTGTACATGTCACTGTGTCCTTCTCCATATCTGTAGCTGTAATGTGAGGTCCATACCATGGCATCCATTATGTGGTGTGGAGGGGTACACCGACCTACATGTCCATAGCTGACACACCATGTTCGCTGACACATACCATGTGCAGGTATTCCATGGATAGTGTGCCACTGTGAATATCATTGGGGCCACTATTGTACACATTTATGACCCTGTTCACCCCTGACACATGCAGTGGTGGGCAGCCAATCACATATCTGGTGGTTACTGGTGTAGGTGATTTGGAATGTGGTATGGTACTCGGTTTTGCCACTGGTGTTCACTCCATGCCTTTGTCACCAGGCACCTGTTGCAATACATCTGTACACATGTGCCTCACTCAGAATTTATATACATCTCTCTCTCTCTATATATATATATATATATATATATATATATATATATATATATATATATATATATATATATATATATATATATATAGATATATCTATATGTATATATATATATATATATATATATATATATGTCTGTATACATATACACATATATATATTGATGTACATATATTGCTATAGATGTGGAGGGGGGGGAACAGAGGGGGTGAGAGTGACAGAAGGGGTGGGACAGGGTGTGTTGAAGGTCGTCATATACAGTCATACCTGTAGATAGTCAGATCAGTCTGTCTATGTATATGTATCTACATATATCTATATCTGTATGTGTGCATTATATATATATATGTTTGTACAATATTCTATCTACATCTGTCTATGTATTCCTACATCTCTCTCTCTATGTATGTATACATATATGCATGTCACATATATATATATATATATATATATATATATATATATATATATATATATATATATATATACATACATATGTTGACATACATACGTATCCATATGATCGACAGGTATATCAACATGTTTGTCTACCATACTGTATACACACACTGACATACTGCTAAACATATATAACTGTGGAACCTACTTTGTACATGGCACTACAACCTACAATCAACCAACATTGATATGTGCACATAGATGCTCTCACATACAAATGTATGTACAGCCTTCACTGATAGTTGCTGTATGTCCCTGCCCTTTACACATCTTCATATACATATGGATACAGACCAATGACACATATGGAGGGTTCACAGTATGTAGACCTTTATAGTATTACTTTACATTACCTGTGTTTGTCACAGCTGCTTGTGTTGCCGTCTGGTTCTCTGTCCTGCTGCTCCACTTTCCAGTTGTCAGCTTTCAGGTGGCTGTTGCTGAACAATTTGTTTATGTCTGATTAATTGCAATTTTCTCTGTCTCTGTCTATGTCTCTGTCTCTCTCTCTCTCTCTGTCTGTCTGTCTCTCACGTCCTTCTCAGGGTGCAATGAAAGTATTGCATGTGTGGACTGGGAGTACAGCATACTTTTGTAGGTATCTGCATATGCCCATGTGATGGCCTCTGCACCAATTGTTAGCCAGCATTTGCTAATTGCATGCAGCCAGTTGTGTACTGATTGCAGTTCTCACTGTGATTTCAGAACAGTGCTATAAAAAGGTATGTGAGATAGGCGTAGCCCTTTCAGATTTTAAGGGCAGGGACCATGCTATTATGCTGTGGACAATGTTCTGTGAGTGTAAAGGTTGGTATCTCTCTCATATTTCCAGGTGTGTTGTAGATTAACATTCCTCCATTCATTTCTCCAGTTTCCTGTACTAACTGTGTATGTACACTGACACCTACAACTACTACTACTGTTAATGTGTGTGTGTGCTTTCCTTTCACTTTTGCTTGCACTTTGTTGCTAAGGCTTCAATATTTGCCCTTTACAGTCACTACTTGTATGCCTGCTAGGTGTCCTGACTGTAGTGTGCTGCTGTAGCTTTCCTATTTTCCATGTACATTCACACCTTGGAATGCTTGCTATATCTGCTAGGGTGTTACAGCATGCAGTGTGGTCTGGCCATGGTGTGGGACTTGACATTTATTAGGGTATTTGAGTATGCTGCTGAGCAGGCCCCAGAGACTTTCAGGTTCATCTGTTATCTGCCTCATGGAATGGTACATATCAGTGGGGTACACCCATTAAAATGTCTGGTATGCTGCAGTTGTGACTGTGGGTTAGCATGAGCATATGTATTACTACACGTTTTCTGCCATGCAAGTGGTGAATACTTTCAGGACTCCATAGTTACCATTGCATGTGTTACACCTTTCTGCCTACTGTTTGTACATTTCACATGGAGTCTGTGGGGCATCCCTGTAAGTCATTCACTGTTGCTATGTCTAGGCTCTTAACTATTCAAATATGGTGGTGTCAGACACGTCATGTGTACAGATATTTGCAGGTTGTCCACATTTCTGCCTCATATTTTGGTCAATATCTCATGCACACCTTTTTCTGGGAAATCACTCTGGGCTCAAGTCAGAATATGGTGACAAGCATTCAAGTTTCAGACTTCATACCCTTCCAAACATCCCACAAAATGCAGACCCTGTTACTCTCTGAACTGTCTGCATTTGTTGTAACATTATTTGTAATGTGTCCCTGGTTTTGGGCCTTTGCTCCACATATTTTATTACTTGGTCCAGATGTGTTCCTGTAAAAGGTTGTGGGATATGGGCAGTGATTATCCTGCTGTGAGTATGTGTGTGGCTTGCAAGGTGCTATAGTGACATTATTACCTACTAGCTACCAACTAGCATGGCTGTTTCTGTTCACACACTACTATTATGGAAATCCACTAGTTTTGATAGTAATTCTAAATGGCATGCTTTGTGTACTACACATCTATATTCTCTTTACATTCATTCCTACTATTACATGATATATTTATTTTAGCACAATGCTCTTGTATAAGATTCATGGCTTAGTGGTAAGTCATGCAGACTACTGTTTCGAAGGTCCTAGGTTCGAGACTGCCAGTGGGATTTTATTTTGCTTCTGAACTGACTACAAGACCTGTCAATCAAAGTGACTAAGGCACTTTTAAGCAGTTGTAACCGGGTTAGCGCTGGTTTGCGCGGAGCTCACGCATGCACAATGGTGTTTAGCTCTGCGCACACAACAGCACACCCACTTACAACCGCTTAAACGTGCTTACTCTTGCACACACCCGCGCTATTTTCTTTGAAAGAAAAGAAAATGGGGAGACAGGAAAGTGGTGAAAAAGGGGTCACAAAGAGGGTAAGATAGTAGGGAAACAAGCTTGGGATGTGCAGGAGGGATGTAGGTAAGGCCCATTGCTGCCCATTTCTTCATCAGCAACAGCTGTGGATATGTATGTAATTTGGTGTGACATTTGAAACCTTCCACCCCTGAGAGAGGTGTCAGGACAACAATAATACTTGTTGTACAGCCAATTGTGGTGGATCTCCTCCGGCCACACTTGCAGAGGGGGGGCCGAGCCCCATCCCCTGCAGCACTTCCACCCGCAGGTGGCACAGGGCCACCGGAGGAGGGTCCAGACTCGGCACTAGTGCCAGGTGCACTCGCCAGCTGAGGTGGGAGAGGTGGGTCCGCTGGAACCCGCCTTCCCTGTCGTCCTATGTTTTGCATTATGTCATGACAGTTTGGGTTAGTGACATATAATACCATTCACAATTAGTTGTAACAGCATACATTAGTATTCCCATTAAGCAAACACCCAGATATTCACACCATTGAACAGCGTGCATAACACGTGCATAATTTGAACAGAAATACACAGTCCAACAACATGCAGGGTTAATTGATGGCAACAGGCCATCAGGTGTGGATGTATGAACAGGGCAGATGCATCAACGGACATGCAAATATATATGACCCAACAGGACAAACGTCCAGGGGTGTTAATTGTGATTGCACATACCATTTTCACGTGGAATGGGTTATATGTGGTTATAGGGTGGGTTAAAGAAAGTAATATTAACACCTTCGAATAACAATACATATGCTGTACATTTCTAATAGCTACAGTTATATACACACTACTGTTCTGACTACAGTTTCCTATATGATAACTATTTCAACTTGGTGATAGGACTGTTACTGCAACATCAATATACATTTTATGGTTCTTCATACACATTCATATCTAGCTTTGTTCAGCTACATCATCCTGCTACATTTGCTTTATATAGCTGTAGACAAGTGTGGATGTTTGGTATATCAGACAATCATCCTATCTGCATATTGCAGACTGAGAGCAACATATCCAGATTTTGGGATACACATTCCAGATGCAGCAACACTTTGAACAGATTTAGCTGTCTGGTTTTGAATCTCACATGCATTTCATTCTGTCTTGACTGCAGTATACTTTATTCAGGGGTTAATACTACTGTATTGCTGGATTCGTGACACTTTCTCACACTCTCTCACTTGCTTTCATTTTACTATTCAGGATGGTACTTACTTCTAGGCTTTATTGACATGTTTTACTTGTAGTTATTACAATCCTTTCCAGCAGTCTCACTTCTGTCATGTTTCAGTATTTCCACAGGGATATATTTCACACATGTGATTTCATCATCTTCTGCAGCTATACTTTTCAGCCTGCTGCAGGTTGTGTACTATTTTCTTACAGGTAGGGCATTTTTATTTCAGAATATATGTCAGACAGTTTCATTTTTCGTTTTAACTTACATGCTGAAACACACTTTTGTAATGAAGCAATACTTGCATACACTTTCACACTGTTACTTGCAGATTTTATTCCTTACTGACTACACTGCACTCTTTTGCTGACTGTCATAATTTTATATTTCTTTACAGTTACTGGTAGTGGATTACTTACCTGCCTGGTGGCGCAACCGCACCAGCCTATCACCATAGGCTCTGCGGTTCGCAGAACGGACACCTGCAGCTGTAATATAAATGAAGTAATATTGGAATACACATCTCTATAATATCAGCTAGTTTCATTTCTTACATACATAATTAAATGTTACTTACTTAGTAGTGGGGCGTTGGGTGTTTGCCGGGCCTCCTGGATCCAAAGGTTCAGTTGGTCCTGCTTGCGTCTCTTCAGGTCCGCATGGTGGTGATGGACCTGCTCACCAGTACTTGGAATCCCTGTGGCACTGGTGAGATCATGAGCCAACTGGTCCCACGCCTCGGCCCTGTATGCTCCCCAGAGGACCTGGCCCTGCATGAGTTGGGCCTCATGATTATGGACTAGGAGCCAGACCATGTACCTGGACTCCTCAACACCCCACCTCTGTGCTCAAAAGCAACTATCCTCTCCTACTCCTGTCATTCTGCCTGCAGGTCAGTTCTACAATCGTTTATGCTGTGTATTCTCGCCTATGGGGCTTATATAGTCCGTTTTTCCTGCACATATCTGTGATTGGCCATTTTGGAATTGTATCAACTTCAGTAAACCTGCATTGTCATGCTCTAGTTTGTATTCATTCCTATATATTAGCTATTATTGCATTTCTAGGTACTGCTGTCATGGCTTAGTGGTTCTGTACCTTGACTAGGGTGTATAGTATCCTGGGTTCGAACCTGGCCACTGCTTTTTATTTTTCATGACTGTCTAGACATGCTGAGGGGTGTGTCTGTGTAAAGGCAGTTTTGATATGGCTTGCTCAACGTTGCCCGTCGGTTAGCTTGTTTGCATGGTGCGCAGCTACGCACAAATGGGGTACGCTGATTTAAGCCTCATTTGGCTATCGGCACGCATATTACGCTCAGCTCAGTGAGGGGCACATAGATTTAGCGTGTTAGACCACTGCTCAGCTACGGGCAGTCATTTTACACCAGTTAAACCACTGCTCATCTACGGGCAGATGTACTCACTCTGTTAAACTGTAGCTCAGCTATGAGCACTCTGTTAAACTGTAGCTCAGCTATGAGCACATCTGGCATTTTTTATTCTTTTGTTACCTCACATTTCTTCAATATAAATGGGCTATTTCATTACATTTTACATAAATTGTGGTTTTATGTGTACATATTTGTCAGGGACTTGTTTCCTACTTATTTTGCAAAAAAAAAAAGAATTGGTGTTGTGGGGGCTCGAACCATGAATGCATGCTCTTCAGCCAACATCTCTACTGCTATGCTATTGCTTCCTGGCTTATTTTGCATATTTTGTTCTTATATGCTTTCCCACTGACTGCTAACTGTAGCTGCGCTACGGGCACGCCCGCGCAAACGAGCGCACTCACGGTTAAACATCTTTACAATTTAAAAAAAATATATAACATGTTCATTTATATATTTTATGTTCATAGTCTGTGGGGGCATGTGTTGTGTTGTGTTTATTCACATTTCCGTGGAATCTGTTGTGGGTGTTTACTTTGGGCACTTTTACACTTCTGGGGGCGTGTCCGCTTGCAGGGCTCGGCCTACGGACACGCCCCCTACTGTCTTACACGGACCGTGTTAGACTTAGGTGTGATTCAGCATGCTCTCATGAATATGCAAAGCATGCTGACATCACTCCGTTTAACTGCAGCCTCCTTGTAAGAGTTATAACTCTTACACGGAGGCTTCGTGAATCCTTGCCATTATCTCAACATTATCCTGCACAGAAAACATCTCCTTAACTAAATGGGGCTTCTATAATGTATGTCATCTGAAGACCTCACGAGAGACTTTTTCTTGCATCCTGATGTATTTTCTGTACAATAAAATGTATGAAACTCTAATATCTGAAGTTATTGACTGACTGAAGCAGTTTCTAATGTATGAGATCTAGGGAATTTGTAACTGGCAAAGTCAAGATTAATCTGTAATTTCAGGGAGAGCTGGGAGGAATAAGAGTGTGCTTTCTTGTAGAAAGCCAAACCTGTAAATAATTGTGCTGAGGACTTACAGACAAAGCTGAAAGGAACATTAGAAGACAACAGAGAGAATTCTTAAATATTACTTTGTGTCCCTTAAAAATTTAATAGAGCAATAAATCTAACATCACAAGGCAATTTCTGAAGGATAAGAACAGTGAAAGTTTAATATCTGTTGTTATTGATTGACTGTAATCATTATTAATTGAATAGGGCAGGGAAAAAATAAAAGTTTACATCAGGTATTTTTTTGTCATGTGTGTGTGTGTGTGTGTGTGTGTGTGTGTGTGTGTGTGTGTGTGTGTGTGTGTGTGTGTGTGTGCGTGTGTGTGCATGTGTGCGTGTGTGTGTGTGTGTGTGTGTGTGTGTGTGTGTGTGTGTGTGTGTGTGTGTGTGTGTGTGTGTGTGTGTAAGAGAGAGAGAAAGAGACAAAGAGAGAATGCATCTCTGTGGTCCCTCTGCAAATGCAATACATGGGCAGACAGGCAGGCGTGATTACAACAGGAAAGTACTAATTAACACTAGCAGTAGTTAAGGGTGAGTCAGAGACATGCAAATTTGTCAGTAATGATGTCTTTCCTCATTGTATTTGGCATGTCTCTAAATCACTACAGCTCGTAGCACCCACAGTGGGGTTCTGTATGAATCCCTGGCATCATCTGCTGCAACATCCTTTTCTCTGTTATTCTTCCCAGTATTCTAGATATAAAAAGTCTTTCATTAGCTGCTTCTGTATCTTCTTCTCTTTTAGTCTTTCTAAACCTGCATGTTCTCTACTTATTGTACACTTCATACGTACATGCCCCAAACCAACTACATCCATTATATTGCTTACCATGCCTCTTTTCTTTTCTTTCTTCTTTATCATTCCCCTTTCCACATATTTAGTTTTTGTCATATAAAAGCACTTTGGCTGTCCCTCAGTCTAAGCAGTTTGCATATATTTTATTCACATAAATAATTCTGATTATGCGTACTTTGTACTCTCAGACATAAATTAGTTTATTAAATTAATCCTAATATGATAAAGTAAATATGATTATGAAAGTGATAGAATAATCAGAAAAAAATACTTTGTCTTTGAAAGAGTGATATGTATACAATTTGTTCATTTTTGGATGAGATGCATTTTTGTGAAATTACACAATGATAGAATTTTAACAATAGTGATAATGGATGTGTTGACTAAATGTGATGAAATAAGGGAAGTGGAATAGTGAAATAGAAGTGGTTTACAAAAAAAGCATATGTCTAATTACCGAATAAGCATTGAAATACCATATTTAATCCAAGAGATACACTTTTCTACAAAACCTTTCTTATGCAGACATGATTTGTCCTTTTTTAGGTTTTCAGCAATCACCGTTATCACAATACCTCTAGCTTTCATGTCCTACAATACAGTCCACTATTTCTGCAGCTCATCCCTAATATTGCACTGTTTCTTTAAGCAACCAAAACTTGGCTCCAGTCTCTGATTTATATAAGCTCAGTCCTAAATTGTAACTTCTTTTTTGTTATCTGTATCAAACAGTGCTTGGCCTCCATGTCTCTGAATCTTCCTAGTTCATTCCTTCTAGCATACACAATTGATCACCTTAGATACTTTGTATCGCCTTTACCCTCATACATCTAATGCATAAACTACAGATGTAAACGCACTCTTTCCTCTTCTCGCTCTTTATTTAACAAAACTCAGTCCCATCTCTCCCTGGTATACTACAGAAGTCATGCTTGCCTAACATCTATCTAATGTATACTACTCTAAACTTTCAACAAAGTTCCTTTCTTTGTTTTCTTGGAATTCATCTAGCCCTAAACACTACAAATCCAAATATTTCTTCCTGTCACAAACACCTTTATCAGATTTTTATAACATCAGTTCATTCTTGATAGTTTCATCATTTTTTTATTTGCTGTGGTATATAATAAATCAGAAATATACCAGTCTTCATTTTGAACTGCATCATCAAAAAAGTTAAACCAATTGTTTCTTACATTGAAGAAAATAATTTCCACCTTTACAACAAATCCATCAAACGTTCATTATTTTTTTTTTTTCAGAAAAGACTTCCTTACCTCTAAACAGCATAGTTTATCCTCCACAAGACTATCTGTGCTCACAACTAAGCTATATTTTCTGTCAGCCAGTTTAGACAGAACACCCTTCAACCTAATTTCACTCATCAGTATCTTTTAAGTTAGTTGTAGCACCATGATTGTGCCAAGTTATTACAGACATACATTTTATGTATTCATTTGTTAACTCATTTATTGATTGACTGATTTTGTTTTGGCTAATTTTCAGTTGAAAACCAGTACAGCAATATCATTTCATAATGTCAAAAACTATGTATACTATTGTTAATAACATGTACATTTATAATATCAGAAATCTAAATTCTACCATATTTACAACTATACTCTCCAAAAAAAAAAAAAAAAAACAAAATGCCCAAAATGCTAAAAGCCTTGCTCATGTTAAAACCACTCACAGTAACCAGTTTCATCATAGCATTATTTCCTTATAAGGTGAGACTCAAATATAAACAAACATATTAATTAGAAGTAAAAAATGTTATGACTTAGTTCAGACAATAAGATGAAAGGAGAATAAAATTCACAAAATCTGTAATAAATGCATTGTTCAAAAAAAAAAAAAAAAAACCTTACTCCAGGATTTAATAATATCCATGTAGGCACAGTATCGAGCCTACAAGGAGTGTTACCATGTCCGTGTTCATGGTTCCCCCCATGCATATTAATCATGGTGCACTGCCGAGGGAAAGCCGTGAAACACAGTTATTGAATCAGTATAGGGAGTGTAGTGCAAACTGTGTCTGCAAATGAGAAAGACACTCCCTAACCTGTCCAGTTGTAATATGTCAATGTTTATTTTATTGTTTTAAGAGGGTTTTTTTCTTTTTCTTTTTAAAAATGATGTTTGCATGGCATGGAGTTGAGTGCAGCAATGCTAAGCGTCCCTAAGACACCTGCCAGGCATCTAAAAATAGAAACTGGATGCAATTAATTATTTATTTAAAGGTCATGGCTAAGCATAGCTGAGTGGGTTTGCATGGCCACCGGTGCTCAGCAGTGCTGATAGGTAACTCATAGGTATATGTAAAGGTATACCAGAATTCCACATATCCTTGTAGCTATTGGGTAAATGTATGGCCTCATGAGCAGTAGGTGCAGGGTTTGAATACATGGACGGGAACATAAGTATTTATTTTTGAAATACAAATTATGCCAATTATTTTAAAATTCTGGCCTGCTGCACTTCACTAAGCTCTGCTAAGACCTGCTAAGCCCTGCTAAGCACTGCATAAACACAATAATGGCAGAAAATGTTTATCCACTGCTCAGCTTTGCTTTGCTGGTTTGTACACTGCTAAGTATACAGGTCCTCAAATTTTCACACTGCTCAGCTCAGCTGCGCTGGTTTGTGACCTAAGTGGTACACCACATTTTTAAATGTTGCCCAATGGCATGCAAGGGTGGGAAAACAGACTATATTAAGTTCAATAGGAAGGAATACAGCATAATCCATTGGAGTTCTGTCTCTGAAGGATACTATGGCAGGCATTGGTAATAGTTTGTGCTTTCGGGCACACCGATGGGGCATTCTGATGTCCAGGGTCATGGTCAAACTCCTAGTAAAAAAACATGAAGGATGGTTTCTGCAGGGAGGTTACCAGGGCTCAGAGTGCAAGGTGGAGGTCTGGGACTAGCTAGCAAAGGAACTCACCAGTGTAACTGGTATCCCCCACACAGGTGAGCAGTGCTGTCACCACCATGATGACCTGGAGAGACATAAGGGTGATCTCTTGGACACCTGGTTCCAAGAATTTCAGGCAGGTGATATCCCACATGTATGTAAGTACTTTTAACTATGTACTACCAATATCTAATCTGAATGTCTCTTAAACTGGTATGCATAATGCTGTGCTTCTCTACCAACAGCTGCAGAGGAGACGACTCACAACTTTGAGGCGCATGCCAGGTGCTTGGCCAGGTTGTGCTGTGAGTGTGGTGATTATGGATGTATTATGCTAAGTATAGTGAAATAAACAAGAAAGAGTAAAACATTAACTGTGCTACCTAGCAAACAACATTTGCATTTCAATAAATGTGGACTTAGAGCTGAGGTGCAATATATGAATAAAGCCAACTAAAGTGCAATAAAAACATGAAACAATACCATTACCTGCATTAAAGTATATACAATAAAGTCTATAGTTCAATATCAGTGGAAGTAGAGATGTACTGCAAAACCTGAATAATAACAACTGTTGTCCAGTAAAACCTCAAAACAGTACCAGAAATGGCATTAAAGTATATACAATAAAGTCTGTAGTGCAATAAGTGTGGAATTAGAGCTGTTTGTCAAGAAATGAATAATATCAACTGTTATGCGATAACACATGAACTACTAATAATAACACCAAGGTAAATTCTGTATATCAGGATTGTTTTGTTTTAACCACTGCAGTACAACTGTGTGCATTCAGGTGGTAAGGCAAGGTGCTGCGGTCAAGTATAACTGTGTAATAGCTGTAGAATGCAAATGTAATGGCTGCCAAATGTCAATATTATTCACATAATGCTTTGTCATCCACACACAGTTGTAAGCAAGGTATATGGGTGAGGTAGCCCACTCTATGACTTGATAATGTTTGTTGACTTTACAGATATTTCAAAACAATAACAATATATTGCGTACACCTGCATTCTATATATTAATGCATAGATTACATACTATCTCTGTCATGCTTGTATTTTATGCATGGGTGTTCTACTGTCACTGCATTCTAGTATAAAACTGCAGTACTACTACCAGGTCATATAGTGTTTCCAGGTGAGCTCTAGGTAAATATTGGTCAGGCAGTAGTCAGCAGTGACACAGTAGCTCAGTTTGTCAAATGCTCTGTCTATTGTTCAGTCTGCCACACACAGACCAGCATTCAAAACCAGTGCTAGATAGCACTAACTGCTACAGTATCAGTCATTTAATTTTTACAGATTCTCTCTCCACAAGAACTACAGTTAAATGGGTGAGGTAACCCATATTATGAGTAAATAACTGTGTGTTTAGATTTCACAGATTGTTAAAATCATTAGCAAGAATGTGAAAGCACAGCATAACATAAAGGAAATAAATATAATAATAATAAAATAAAATGAAATAAATAAAGTGTGTAATCTTGATATGGCTGTATGCCTGAAGTGTCTGTTCAATGTTGCTGCAGTCAATTCATACATTCCATACAGATGTCCTCTGCAGTCACTGCTGTTGGGTTCTATCCCCATTACTGCCAAGCAAGGCATGATAGTTGTTTAGTTTCTGTACTGTAAACATACATGTCTCTCAAGTGTCACACTATCATCTAATGTAATTAGTAGTACGTAATCTTCTCTCACAAGATTATCATCGGAATGGTAACCTAAACTGCAGATTATCACTACATCAGTCCACAGTAAACCTTAGTAGTTACATAGGTCCACCTGATGTGCAAGTGTTCCGTGTAGTTGTGTACCAGCAGTTGTTACTGCTTGGCCCATACTGTCCCATGCGAATAGCTTCAGAGGTGTGTATGCACTACAGCAGTTATAGGGGACGTGCACATAATGAAAGGATAGACCTGTAGAGTAGATAGTAGTACTGTTATCAAGTAAATAGCCTAAAGCGGTACTAATGGACTGTTTTTCTTTCTCTCTCCACCCGTTATCTTCATTTATTTATTATTGTTATCCATTGGTTATGGTTTACTATTAACATATGTTGTTAAATGAACTATATTTTGGGGCATGTGCATTATTATTATGTTATGCATTATAATGGTTGCATATTAACATATCTTGTTGAATTATCAATTTTGTTGGCCTTATGCTGTAACTGTTACTGCATGCTGGTAATATACTGACTGTTCTGTTATTTATTCTTGTGAGAGACATGTATTTATTGTTGTGTTTCACATAATATGCATTGATATGTAATTGGGTTATTTCCACTGTTTTGGCATGCTGTTATTACTAACTATGTTTTGTTCATAACTAACCTATACTTATTGACATACCTCTATCACCACAGCATGTCAGGGTAGGTCGGTTCCAGGTGATCCTCCTACCTTGCCTCAACCAGCCATGGCACTGGGTCCTAGCACATCTTGGACCCCAGGCCAGTGGTGCCCCCTCTGCTGCCCCTGCACCACCTGTAGCATCGAGTTGAACCTCCTCAGGAGATGGGGCCTGGCCTTCCCCTGGGAGCAGTGAGGCAGGGCTGCAGTCACCCAACAGAAAGTGCCGGTCATGATCCGCAGGATCATTCATGGAACCCATGAATGTTGTCTGCAGCAGATTGAGGGCACATTTGCCAACCTTGTGGGACAGGGGCTGGCCCTGGCACCCAACCTCCAGCATAGCCACCTTTGGGGCAGTGAAGGAGCAGTGTCAACTGCCCATGGGTGGGGATATCAGTCATGCTGCTACAATCTGATTACAACCTCCTGAGGGAAGGTATAAACAGCTTCACAGCCCCCTCCCCCTCAATAGGAACTGGCACATATGTCCAAACCTACACCAAAGTAGTATATGAGCATTTATATAGCTGCATGGAATCAGGAATACAAGACAGTATACCTGTCTGGTGGACATCTACAATAAATAAACTCTATAATAAAAGAAAAAAAAATACTGTCCAGGACCAAGACAGAGCAGGTGCCTAATTGGAAGCAATCTCTCCTTAGCCTGAACAAGCAAATAAGAGTACTAGTGAAATCCTCCAAAGCAAACTTCGAGTACAGACTGACCACATCTACTAAAGACAATCATAAGACCCTCTTAACATATGTCCCCAATCTCAAGGGAAGCACCCAGATCTACTCAGAAATGGTGGTCAAGGACACCACATAGAGAAACGCTGTAGATATAGCCAACCTGCTGGCAGACAGGTTCAGTGAAAACATCACTCTTCTTTCCCCCCATAAATACAACAGGACATCCCCAGTACCTGCCCCACTTATCACTAGGAAGCAAGTCATCACTACCCTCTCTAAAGCAAAAAATACAGCCTCCATGGGTCCCGATAACATCCCAGGCTGCATCCTGCATGAACTTAGGCAGGAACTTGGAGCACCACTAGGCACCAAAACTGGAGTACCGGCTTTGTCCCAGCTGAGGGGAGGACAGCTACTGTCATCCCTTTGCACAAAGATGAAGTGTCCATGGATCCAGAAAATTATAGACCCATCAGCCTAACTAGCCTGATCTGCAAGGCCATGGAGCAGATTATCATGGACTTTATTAACAAGGACATTGGCAGTCTCCAGACACTTGATCCCACACAGTTTGGTTTTGTTAAGGGGAGGTCATGCTTGTTAAACTTGGTCAACTTCTTTGAGACAGTCACCAAGGCCATAGATGAGGGGAAGATGGTGCACACTTCCTATCTTGACCTTGCCAAATCCTTTGATACTATTCCCCACTCAGGTATAATAGATACACTCTCTCAACTAGGCATCAATACACATGTTACCAGATGGGTAGCAAACTGGCTCACTGATAAAACCCACCTAGTCAAAATAGGCGAAGTCACCTCAAGTAGTAGACCCGTAACAAGCAGTGTAGCCCAGGGATCAGTCTTGGCACATCTGTTGTTTGGGATATACTACTCGGAGGTGCAGGCCAAATCTAGTGGGCTATGGCTGACCAAGTTTGCAGATGACTGCAAGCTGGGTGCTGTCATCAATTCCCCATGTGATGTGGACATCCTCCATGAGGGTTTTACCCAAACAAATAACTGGTGCCAGAAATATGGCCTCAAACTGAATGGCAAAAAATTCATCATCATCCCTTTTGGGGAGACTGACGTTCCCACAAATTATCACATTGATTATAAGGTCCTAATAATGCAATCAGTAGTGAGGGACTTGGGCACCCAGCTTGAGAGCAAACTGACTTTTGACCACCATATTGCCACCATTGTACGTAATGCTGTCTATATGGCTCACCTCAATAGTAAGGGTATCTCATCCAGGAACAAGGTGGTCATAACATCCCTGTATTCTTCCCTTATAAGGCCCATTATTGAGTACAATGTCCCTTTCAGCATGTACCTCACAAAGCACATGCAGCAGCTGGAGAGACCACAGAGGTTCCTCACCTGGAGAATCCAGAGCCACAAACATCTACCCTACACGGATAGGCAAAAAACCCTGTCCCTCTACTCAGTCTCCTACAGACTCCACAGAGATGACCTCTATCTGGCATATAAAGCAATCTCAGGCCCCGCCCTGATGGGGCAGTTGCATATCTGCATGTCAAGCTCCACTCGAGTAACCTGGACACGTGACCTCAACCTGGTCTGTGACATCAATAGGACTTGTTGGCAGGACAGATTTGTGTCCCAGAGACTACCTCTTTTGTGGAATAGACTCCCTCTCCATGTAAAGCAGAGTAGCTCATTAACCCTTTTTAAGTGCAACCTTGATAACTGGATGGGGAACAGAAAATATACCCCTGGGATTCTACCTGTGTCCCTGCTGGACAGTGGCATAGGGCACTGACTTGTTGAAACATGGGCTAAATTCTTGGCTAGGCTTTTAAGGACTTCAGGACTAATAGCCTAATAACTTCCTATGATCCTATGATCTGGAGGCACATTCAACTCCAATTTCAAAACACTCTCCCCATCCAAAGTGTTTACCCCCCTATGTGTCACACATTCCCCCTGTTTGCTGTCTTGTCTGTCTTGTTTGTCTGCTATTGCATCATCTCCTACCCAACTTACCTCCCCACACATACCTGTGTCCCTTCCCCAACATTCCACATTCTCCAAAAAAAAAAAAAAAGGGCACCTCTCCTACAAAACAATATCATCCCATATATAGCTCTCCATTTCACACAACTAATTTGGTCCAATTGTCTTGACAACACATTTATGTTGTCCTCACCCCTCTCATTGGGGTTTGAGAGTCAAAATTAATCTACAAAACCTGTTAAAATGCATAGCTGTTGTAGTACAAGAAATGGATAGCTACAGTTCTTTCCTACACCTGCACTGCATATCCCTACCTGCATTTTACATTGCCTTTCTTCTTGCTTGCCCACTTTTCTCCACTTTCCTATCAACCCCTTTTTCTTTTAATGTTTTTAGCTCAGCTTAAATAAGCTTTAAAGTCTATATGCACTTATTACAGTGTTACTCACATGTATAGTGCAAACACCTCTGCCAAGTTTCAAATCCAGGCCCCTCTTCACTATAGCACACTGCATTAACCCATCACACTACTCAGGCTTTGGGTGAAATTGAGGTTTCCAGCAATATATACTGCTCACTACTTACAGTCATTATGCATGTAATTGAAATAAGAAAATGAATGTAAAAACTGGGAGTGTACCCTGAACTCTGGTGCAATAACAAATAATAATGAAAACATACTAATGGATGTAAGTGAGGCTTGTGATAGCAGGTATATGTGCCATTTTATCTGCAACTTGTGGAAAGACACATGCTAAGGCAACAATGGCAAAGTACATGTACAACTGGGACCCTGGTGCAGAAATACAGCCATATGAAGCCAAGCACATACTCATGGATGTAGAAATGTTTCTCACAGCCTGTATATGTGCATATATATCTTGCAAATATGCATGTGTTTGCAGTATCTCAGTAGCTCAGCCTGTTAAATGCCTTGCATGCAGTATGTTTCCCCACACACTGCATTCGAATCTAGTGTTGTGTCGCACTTCAATTACATTATTGTGACGACAGCAAGTAATGACTGAATCATGCAATCTTACTCCCCACAGGTTACTGCTACTTAATTAATGGCTACCCAGTTTTTCAAGACAAAGACTTGCAGAGACGAAATGCACATATCCATACAGCCAAACTATATGTCACCTACTACTCTGTTAGTCCACTGTTGCATAACAGATGTACCTTAAGCACATGCCCTGACTGCACTATATAGAATACCCTTACCCTGCCTTAATGACAGACCTGACACAGCTGACACAGTTACACGTACAGCTTGCTATCCACCAAAGTGTTCACACTCCCCCCTATGTGTTGTAGACTGCAGCAGCAGCTGCAGGCTGTAGCATACAAAGCTGTATGTAAAGGTAGCTGCTAGAGACCTACTATACCTCCCAACCCCAGAACAAGGGATCTGGACACAGCCATATTTACTGGGGGGATGGGGCAAAGGCTCAGAGATAGGGAGATGTTTAACATTTTGCCCTTACAAAGACAGTAAGTTGACAGAATAAAAGCTATTGCAGTAGCATGCATAGCCTGACAGGTATGAAGTGTGACACACACGTGTCCCTTTCCTTACAGACTTCAGCCCACAATGATTGCCAGTGCACTTCCAGATGACCACAATGGTATGAAACACTGGCCATACATATGATGCATAACTGTGGACATATGTAATAAATCTGTACAGTGGGCAGTGTTTGTACCTACCCTCTGTGATGCTGTAGTCTCCACACCTCAGTAATGTCCATCTCAAAAACTCAGACAGGGGCCAAGGCCTATATGAAGGCCTTATATATTGCACTGTGGTGGCATATCATTAGCTAATGATAGTTCAATATAGCTGTTCTAGATGCAGTTAGCAATTGTGAGCCACAGACTAGTGCAGAGGCAATTACCTGCTAATGAGCAGTACCTTAAAAAGACAAGCAGCTGGTTATGGGGAACAGGTCTGTATGAGACTTAACAGACACAGAGAGTGTATTATCAAAAAATTCCTGGAAGCAAAGTTCAACAAAGGAGTACTGCACTCCATCAGGTATGTAATAGATTTCTCCATATAACAGGATGCAGATGTGAGGATGGCGGTATGGGGAATAGGGATTACAGCAGTAAGACTGTCTTAGATCTATGGTGATGACATTTTATTGATACTCTGCTGTCCTACACCTAAACACATGCCTCTCAACTCTCACTGATGTCAATCACATCTCAGCTCTGTCCCTGTCAATCCCATCTACAATGGTTGGCTGTTGTAGGAAAGCTAGTGGAATACACGTAGTACTTAGTGACAATAAGGGAGGGTGTACATTCCTGTAATGTCAAACAATGCACTGTAATTCACCTCCTCTCATTCTGTCCATGTCTCACATAATTCGTTCTAACATTGTAAAACTGTCCCTGAATGTCCCTGATGTACTCTGGCTAAGTCCCTGTTTCTGTTGACATTTGTCCCTGTTTGGTTGAGAGCTATGAATAACATACCTCTCAACCTCCTACAGCTCGAACTCAGAACAAATCCATAATTAATGGAGGGACAAAGGTCGAAACACATTGACAGTGTTTATGTATTGCTCATACAAAGCATGAATGTGAATACACTAAACTGATATTATTGTAGCATAACTGTGTTCTGAAGGGTATAACGTGAAACTCAGATGTCTGTCTTTATTTTCTGACATCAGCCATCAATGATTGGACAACCATTTGTCAGAAATCCACAAGTTTGTGTGAAAATTACCAAGACTATGGGCAAACATCTTGACAATCTGCAAACATCTGTATAGATGGCAGGTACGATGCCTAGAGGGAATATAGACTGCAGCAGGTTTGCATTGCTCCCTGTCATTGTGGCACTGGTGTTGCTAGACTGTCTCCATATAGTCATTGTAATAGCATACTGCTATTTGTCCGACAGCGGTTGAATGACATATCAGTGGGAGTTTGTTCATAGAGGACTCACCACAGTAGAGTGCATTGATGGGTGTAGGAACATATGGCAGAATCTGTCACAGCACACATGGATATACCCCAATATTGCAACTGTTTTGGTGATATCCACAAATGTAGTGTGTTGCCAGACTGTGGGGTATGATGTATGATGGAGCAGTGGATAGTGCAGGCCATTATGGCTGTGCTGGATCCATACATAGTGGACGTCCTCATATCTGGTCCTGTAATGTGTTCCCCTCTTGTTGTCTTTCAGGAACCATGTACTGCAATAGACATGCACCCTTCTCAACTGAGGAGAATGACATTATGCTGGATAGACTGAGATACCACCATCAGATCCTGCTGTCCAGGGGTAGGCACAATTGGGAACAGTGAGTAGCATTGTGGGCAGACACTGTGCAGGCTGTCAATCAGATTGCCTATCTGGAGAGGACCTAGGAGCAGGTCTGAAACTGGGCCACAGATATAGTGCATACTGCATGACAAAGGGCAGCTGCTGTTGCCAGGGATCGTGCCACCACCGGTGGAGGGCCTGTGATGTAACAACTACCTTTGGACACAGTGGAATTCCTGGTGAACCTAGGAGCAGTCAACAGCTCCCAGTCATCCATCACATCATAAATAATTTGGAGGTGGGTGCCACAGTGCCCACAGGAGAAGAGCATCCAGGTAAACTTACTGTGTTTACCAGTGTAATACTGTATCAGTCATTGTGGCAGGCTGTACATACCAGTAAATGGGTGTCAGGTCTATCTGCATTTTGGGTTGGGTTTTATGCTCAGGTATGTACAAATACTCAGAATGTCACCAATATAGCCATTATTACAGTAGCTACTGTACATGTAGATATATGCATAAATTACCTTGTAGTGCTGCAACAGTTGGTGGTGCTGACAATACCTCTCCCTCACCTTTTCATAAGTCCATCAGGTGTGGCCCAAGTCCATGGTCTTGTACCTGTAAGTATGATACTGTTGTTTTAAGGATCATATATACCCTAAGAAAGTTAAGGGTGGCCATTTTCACTATGTACAACTGTTGTGCTTAGCCATAGTAGGACATTTGCATATTTCATTCTGGAACAGTTAACTAAAGTGCATGGACTGTGTAATCATAGGTGTGTAATTGTACAAACATTAACATTTTTGCACTTATAGCTATGAGCGACTGCACAGTCTGCTATACATGAGACAAGTACTCCAAGATGACTGTTCAAACACAATAGGGAGATGGTACATATCTGAGGCAGTGGTACTCCAACTGGCATATTATTTTCAATATGGGGGTAATGTGTTTTATGCTTAGTTCTATCACATACACTGTCCTATTCATACCTTACATGTGTATTGTACTGGCAATGTTAACTGGATGTAGCTGAAGTGCATGTTATAACAGGCCTGACTTGTCTGTGCATGTTATTGTTGTCTGTTGTGCATAGGAGCAGAGATTTGAAGATGCAGAACTTGTAATGAAGTTGTGGATCCTCATCTGTATGAATCTGTGTGGATTACCATACATAATAGTACAGTGAGTAATGCACTGCTGTTGTTTTGCTTCTCACATGTGATGGGAAGTTGGAGTCTGTCCCCCCCACAACCTGATGTCAGTATGTCATCAAATGCTGCTGATGATGATGGTGGCAATAGTGAGGCACAGGCAGGGTTGTCAGTGGCTGAATCTGTCCCAGAGATTGACATCCCTCTTCTGCCCCCATTATCACCGCACAAAGTCAGTATGCCCACACATACCCAGTCCCCAGAGGCCACAGATATTGGACAGTCAGAGGGTGGCAACATTGAACAGGACAGTGTGACAACTATGGCACCAGTCAGTGTAGGTACTGGCCATAGCCAGATAGCTGGTGAGGTCCCACACAGGCAGATTGACAAGGATGCTCATAAGAGGACTGCTGTCCATCCATCACCTGTTGCAGGTGTCACATCACAGGTCACTCACCACATGTTTTGGTCAGTTATGGAGGCACAAGCATGTTCTGAATGCAACACCAGACATATGCTTACGGTTATGGATGCAGCACAGTTGGACATCAGTGACAGCCTTCAATGCACTGGGGACACCCTGGATTGGTGCACTGCTGTAGTGGATAGATGGTGGGATGAGACAGTGTTTGTCTTTGACCGCACAATTTCTGTACTGAAGCATCTGGTTGGAGTTGGGCATTGGAGACATGGATGAAGGTCAACAAAACCATCTGCAGGGAGTCCACGTGGCTGTGCACAGTCATGCTCCTGTACTGGCAGTACCTACAGCACTACAGAGGGAAGTGTGCTGTCCACACCATGACATAGCAGACCATGGGCATGTTGTCTTGGCTGGTCCCATGGGGGACACCCCCCCAGCATTTTGCAGTCACCACCAGATAATAGCACTGCATCTGACCTTGGGCATGCTGGTGCAAGTGCTATTCCTGGCAGAGCCAGTTCAAGTGTTCATGGCTGGAGATGGTGAACTGTCCACTCTACCATGTATGATCCACAGCTGTCCAACATACACATGTGTACGACTAGCACTGGGCTTGACTGTGTACATTCACACATTCACACAGTATTGTCACATGCAGGTCAACAACAGCCACACACAGCATATTTCTATAGCCCATGTAGCCTGCACCCCTTCCTGACTCACACACAAGCTATCACTTGTTTGGCACAGCCTAGGCCTCTGACACCCCCACATCACACCATGTGCTTGTGATGATAACTGTGCCACATCCTTGCCATCTGTGCCATCAATGCACGGAAATACAAATATGTGTGTGTGATGCACTGGTGACTATATTAATTTACATGTACTTGAGTAGTGCAATATTGTTTTGCCATGGCACTTGTTGTGGGCCACTACAGGTACTGTATGCTGCCATTTATCATGACAACACATCAAACTTTGTGCATCTTTGTTGCATGATGGTAGACTGGCTGTTGTGTTACAGAATGACAGGTCTTTCACACAGCTGTGTATGTGTCCATTCCAGGAATCTGAGGAGTAAACAGTGGATACATGGTGGCAATACAGCAACACAGGATGGCATGGCAGCATGTCAGAAATATGATGTCAGCAAGGTAAAGCAGTATACATGCATGGCTCCTGAGGGGCATATGTGAATAACAGTGTATCAGGGACAATGGGGCCAGTCAGTGTAATCATGCATTCATACTTTGTGATGAGATCTGCTAGCCTCAATACATGTCACTTGAGTTTACTGAATGTACAAATCTAGAAGGTGGTGGACATCAGTTATGCTTATGTGGAGAAGGGCAATTTAGAGGCCAGCAGCCAGTCACAGGGCCATAAAATGCATACTATTGCACAGAGACAGCCCATAGGGCTGTAAGGGGATTATTTACAAACACACATAAATTGTATAATGTGAGATTAGAATCTCTATTCACCTAATATTACACAATACAGCTTACAGAACTTATTACATCCACCACAGAGTTTATCTGATATTAGACTGTCGGCCTGCACTCTTACAGTGGATGACATCAGCAGGCCTTGTAAAGGAGGCCAATGCAGTGGCCAGCAGCTAGTCACAGGACCTTAAAATGCATAACCATTGCACAGACATAGGCCAGATGGGCATGTCTGTAGTGCTGCAAGTGGATATGTTGACACACACACAAGTTGGTTGACATGAGATTAGAACCCCTACTTATCTACTATTACACAATACAGCTCACAATACTTATTGCATGTACAAAAGGTTTTGTCTGCTGCATACGTTGTTGCAGGCACAGTACTTGTGGAGTTCATAAAGTGAGCATTTGTTAGACAGCATGTGTGGCCTGCAGTGTGATACTGCCTGGTACTGTTATTGTATCTAGTGTCCTAGCAGTAGGATACCTGGTAATGTCATTGCTATGTGTGTACAGTTACCAGTATGGTCATATGTCACTCTTTGCAGTTTGATAGGCAGACATGTGGCCAGGGACAATATGGCATGTCCAAGACATGCATTGCAACCGTTGTACATTACACTACCTGCTCATTTGCGTCTGTTTACAGGGTGACATTCCACAGGCACTGGGGTCTGTGGGTGATTGGATTATGTACTGTTGTGGCCTTGGTCTGGTTCCATCGGACAAATGTGATGTGTAAGTAAAGATACATCCCCACACGTATCTATATAAATGTGTATAACAGGGATGTCTCCTTAACTGTTTATTTATTTTTATTTATTTATTTACATTTGTTGACCGGGAGTGTCCAATTGGACGTAGGTCCATTTTCAGTGGAGGCCTGGGGAGAAAAGCTCCACAACACTGTTGTTGGTTGTGCACATTATATAAATGTGTTCTTTAGATATATGTGGACAGTCTATGTATCACTGTACTTTACATATCTATGTCTATATATATATATATATATATATATATATATATATATATATATATATATATGCCACATACTGATAGATACACTAATCAAGCATGAGGGGGATAGGGAGAGACAGATATGTATACATAGCTGTATGCATGTATAGACATATTTCAAAATAGCAGGTCTTTGGGCAGAAGAGGTTACAGACTTGGACTCAAGATAGCTAAGTGTAGGAGGATGCCCAGTGTGACTGTCAGTACTTACAAGGTGACTCCAGGCCAAAGCTACCTGCACTCCAGTCCGGGATTAGGTGTGAATCAGGCCATTTGCTGCTGCATCTGTTAGCACAGTACAGGACTTCGCTCATATTGTAGAAGGCATTCCCCGGCTGTTTGCTGACCTTAATATGTGACTCACACCTCTTAACTGTACAGAGCTTCACAGAATGTTTTACACAACATTGTGGTTTTCTGGCAAATTAGTGACAAAGCATTGAAGATTGACATTAAAAAATAATTACATACATTTGAGTTTCAGACTCCATACACATCAAGAGATTCATGCCAATGAAAGACCTATTATTCCATCAACGTTCTATGTTTGTAAGAGCAATATTTAAAACGTGTCCCTATTTGTGGGCCTTTGTCAGACTTTAATTCATGACTTTAGCCAGATTTCTTGCTTTAAGAAGTTGAGAGGTATGATGTGACTGGGGTACATGACATAACACCATACACAGGGTGACCGTCTGCATACCTCTCCCTGTGCATGTTTTTGCAGAATGTCCAACACTTCATCCCTTTTTTTCTGCTCTGTTCCTCATACATTTGTGGTTTTCCAGTACTATACTGTAAAATGCAGTCAATGAATTGTTGTAACTACTGAGACATCTAAGTGATGGCCTTTACATCCTGCAGCTAATCTGACATTTTGAAACCTGCTGTCATACTAGCCACCTTCTAGGTTACTCAGAGCATGTATAATGTCACTCTGTTGGTTTGGCCCTTTGTCTCCCCATTCACTCTGGCTTTGTCCAGCTTTCTTGCAGTAACAGATTGAGTGGTTATGACAGTCTGTGGGAATACCACCATATGACTACCTCAAATGCAAAAGATGTGGCTACTGCCAGATTCAAACCATCAACTCCATCACCCATGCTAATGTCCCTAGCCTACTGAACCACACAGGCTGCCAGACAAGGATGTGTCATTCATCATAAAATCAACAGCATACAGACATACATTGTCACCCCTGCATTACATGCAACATAGGATGTGTGGCCAGGTTCTATGTCACAGCCCTGGAACTGGGTGGTCTGCTGATATATCATTGTAGATATACTGCTACAGCAGTTGTGTGGGTACACTGATTAGTTGGGGGCGGGGGACGACCAGCCCATGCTATGCTGGCATATACAGCCGTGCAACTGTTCTGTGACCCCACTGTTTGGCATCTCCCTTGAATCATGTAATGGGGTTTCTAGCCATGTGGCCTAGTGAATATTATGGGGCAAATACTATTGGACAGAGTACCTGTTGCCCAAGTGGCTGTTAGATCTCTGCAAGTAGCCCAGTAGCCCACTATATTATTTTGCATACATGCAGCAGGTCCATACCTATGCTACCATATTCTAGTACCCCTTACAAGTGGTGATTAGCTGTGTGACTTACCTTGTGAATGCAGCAGTTGACAGACCTGTAGTTTGGGGCTGCCTCTATCTGTTGAACATAGTCCACAGCCAATACATGGTGAGGTACAGGTTTTGTGGGCTGGTTGGCATCATTTTTACTAATATGTATGTGAGTCAGAGTAAGGTGTCAGTCTGGGCCTAGGTTGTCAGTGCATGTGCTATGTGTTGTCTCTTGGTCAAGGCTGGGGCATATTGGGCATGCCTACATCTGCCTACATGGACAACCTCAAGGGTTTCCAAGTCCCCCTGTGGGTGTGGCTGGTGAGGAACAAGGCACTTGAAGGGGGCTGTGTATCCCTTCCCTATGCTGATCCTGCTGCAGCTATTTCCACAGAATCAAATTATGTAGCATGGCACATATTGTGAACATGTGTGAACATGTGTGCACATGTGGCTAGATAGTACTGCAGGGCTCCACCAGATATATTGAGGCACCAGAACTGTGACTTCAACAGACCAAACACATGGGTGTCATCATCCACGGTTCCAGTGCATAGGCACATCCTCCAGTAAATGGTCATGTGGGATGTGATACATGCCAGATATGGGAGTCATGATAACTGCCAGGGCTGTCAGCATATACATTCATGATTATGTCCTGGGTGTTGCATTATGACCTGGCAGTTGATGGAGTCATATCCCTTGTGGTTCATATAGATTCTACCCTCCTCTCCCAGTGGAGCTTTGATGTGTACATGAGTGCAATCTATGGCACCCAGTACCTCAGGGTAGTACGCTACATGGTAGAAGTGTTGCATACTGCTGGCCCTCACCTCAGGGGTGAGGGGAAAATAAATGTGCTCACTGGCATGTGGAAGCATGACATCCAGGAACTGGTATTGCACCCTGGATGCTGATCCCTGTGAGACCCCCATCATGTTTCCAGTTGGTCTTTGGAATGTATCCATAGCTAGTATCCTAAGAGCTAGACATTCCTTTGTTTCCATTGTGATGGGTTCTCCTCTGTTGGCTCTGGGTCTGAGTTGAGGTTGGCGGAGCTCAGTGAGTTCTTGTAGTATGTTCCTGTCCACCCTGTAGCACTTTACAATCTCTTGCTCATGTAGCCCCTTGGAAGAATACCCTGGGCCTGAACACACTTCTCCTTCTCAGTCTAGGACTATGGTCAGCAGCAGCAGCACTGACCTCAGCATCTAGCACATACATATGTAGCAGACCTGCAGCAGCCCCTAGCATTTCTTCAGTTAAAAATTCTAAGTATGTACTCCACTGGTGTAGAGTATGGGGGTGAATTCAAATTGTAATGTTTCTGCAGCCTTTATAGTGCTCTGCTGCAGGTGCAGCCTTTGTGTGTGTCTACCTATGATGTATTCCACCTGCCATGTACATCATTAAGAACTTTTAATGGGCTGAGTTCAATTGGAACAGGGGTCATCAGTAATTCAGATATCATACCCTTTCTCAGCCATTTTTTTTAAACCGACTTCTTCACAGAGCACTGTGGTGTGCCATGCAAACACACGCCATGAAGGTAAACAATGCTCAGCAGTCATTGTATATGCCCCAATTAAAAGTCACACTCAGCACAGTGGCACACTATGCAAACACACTCCAACCCACTGAAACACGTGCCCCAAAGGTAAACAAAGTTTAGCAGATACTGTACACATACCACTGCTTAGCAGAGTGGTGCACCATGCAAACAGATGCCACTGAGCTCCAATGAGCTTAATATTATGCAGGCACACCCTTTTTTTATGTCAGCCACCTCTTCTGTGGACACCAACACAGTTCTCTGCCTACACGGATGGAATCTGCGGCCATGGATACTCATTTATGCCATTCAGTAATCCCAGCTCATTTGCATAGAGATCCATGCACACAACCTGGGAACTACATGGTTCCAGGCCCTGCCTCATTAGCAACCACCATTGTACATACTCTATGCAGGGTCCTATAATACATTACTGTGACATACTACTAATATTCATTGTTACACTTTCTAATTTTTTTTTTTTCTTAACAGAATGTTTGCATACTGTAGCATGCCACACAAACATAAACTGATTATTAAAAATATATATATTTTAAATTATTTCCCATTAGGTTTTGGACACACAGTGGATAGTTTTGCACATTTCTGTGTCTGCCATGCTATTTCTGTCCTTCTTACTGCACCTTTACAGCCCGTGTTCTATGTTTCACATCCTGTACATGGAAGTTTTCCATGTACATTTCGGACACCAACACAGGGTATGCAGGACTGCTTATCTGTTTGCTGGATTGGTCTACCACCTTCATTTGTATGCAGTTCACCTGCTTAGGAAGTCATTTGCATGCCACAGACACTTCCATGTTGGCACGCTCATGCACACCCCTCAGCTCTGTTTCCCGGATTGTGTGCCACTATGCTTACATTGAAAATAAGTCCATGTAGGGTTTATTAAATTCATTAATATTTTACTTTCCATGAGCCAAGCCATGACAGGGAAAATATTTTTTAATACTCATGCATTTGTACTAATGAATACTAATACTGATATATGTTATCTATTTTTCTTTTATTCTTAGGGTGCATCGCTGTTCATACATTGTTTAATGCAAATATGTAGTGGTTCTGTATGGTTTACTATCAAAATGTGAAAAATCAAAACAGTTTTCTACTGTTGGATTGAATTTATTATCCAAATTTGGTAATACAGAATTTTTCAAAATGTCGGAAATGGTAACCACAGCATCGACATTCAAACTCCAGAAGCTCTAATTTCATAATTCTGTTGTACCGATAAAGTTTTTGCAGGGGGAAGCCCACCTGTACCCCCCACACCCCCTGCATATTATATATTCAAACTCTGAGATCACACTTGAGTGAGGAAAAGTGTAAATTTCCCGATCCCCACTGTAGTGCAATCTGTTATCAGAACATCAATCCCATATTAACAAATGCACATAACCATATTCTAATGAGGATTCAAACATTTCCAAATCACCATTATGGAAACTGGAAAACTTGCATTCGACCATCCCAGTTTTGTGTAAGTACCTTCCCCATTTTACATATATCTATACTATATATATATATATATATATATATATATATATATATATATATATATATACTTTCCAAATTAAAGTTTGACCATTTGTTGCATAACATATTGCCTGAAGGACTGACTTTAGAAATCTAATTGTATAGTATACTAATGCTAAAACAGAGGCTGCTCTATTGAATCAATGAGGTTTGCCCATTCCCTGCCTAAAATACAGTGCAGTTATCTAACTCATCATTCTAACAATAAGGATTAATGACTGCAAAACTCTATAAATATAGCACTGAGAGATAATGTTAACTGAATGAAAAGCTGTGTAAAAAAAAAAAAAAAAAAAAAAACATGCAAGGAGAAAAGGGGTGTGGGAAATTCCTGCCTATTTCCTGATGTCCTAAGCAAGTGGAACAGCTAATAAAAAGCATCCGGTTTTCACCCTCAAAACACTTCAAGTATCCAGAAAAACACAGACACCTCTCTACTTGGATGAGTAAGAAACAGCCCTCACATAAAGACAACAGGTGATAACTATATTTTAATTATAAAAAAAAGTGAGTATCATACAATTCCACCAACTTTATTATTGCAAGAAACACTCATTTCCTTACTTTTCCAAGTCTGTCATGTGGTGATTTCTTTGCCATGCCGCATTGTGCCACATAAAGTACTACACACACATAAATAAGTCAATCCCTTTCCATACGCATTAGTTATAAGCTCTCACAGTGGACTCAGTGTGATCATTTACTTTCTGCTTGGTCCAACTCAGGACATCTCTAACTATAATTTTGCTGCACATAATACCAAGCTGATAAGTCTGTTTATACTCAAACAGATGAAAGCTAGCACACGTAAGGAAGATTTATAATAGGAGGGGAAAGGGTTTGCTATAATGGTTAAGGTGTTTACCTCAAAGACACAAAATACAAGGTTTGATCGTGACCTTAGGTTATTAACTAGGCTTAAAAAGCCTCTTGGGGTGGTAGGTCGGCATAATGGTTAAGGTGTTTACCTTATAAACAGAAAATACAGGGTTTGATTCAAACAAGGGGTAATTAATTATTCTTAAAATGGCCCACAAGGCAGTTAGCCTAGTACTAATCTATATACCTATAAAACAGAACTTATTATTGCAGTTACGGTTGGTTTTTTGCATA
>NC_056731.1:1011351716-1011511716 GCF_019279795.1 Protopterus annectens | reverse complement strand
ACGTTGAGCAAGCTGTAACAAAACTGCCTTTACACAGACACACCTCCTAGCCTGTGTAGACAGTCATAAAATATAAAAAGCAGTGGCCAGGTTTGAACCCAGGATACCATGCACCATAGTCAAGTTACTGAACCACTAAGACATAACAACTGTGCTTAGAAGTGCAGTAATAGCAAATATATAGGAATGAATAGAAAGTGGAGCATGACAAAGCAGGTTTTGTGAAGTTGATACAATTCCAAAATGGCCAATCACAGATAAGTGCGGGAAAAACGGCATATATAAGCCCCATAGGTGGGAATACACAGCATAAACGATTGTAGAACTAACTTGCAGCCAGAATGTCAGGAGTAGGTGAGGGTAGTTGCTTTCGAGCACAGAGGTGGGGCGTTGAGGAGTCCAGATATATGGTCTGGCTCCTAGTCCACAATCATGAGGCCCAACTCATGCAGGGCCAGGTCCTGTGGGGAGCATATAGGGCTGAGGCGTGGGACCGGTTGGCTCATGATCTCACCAGTGCCACAGGGATTCCAAGGACTGGTGAGCAGGTCCGTCACCACCATGCGGACCTGAAGAGACTTAAGCAGGACCAATTGAACCTTTGGATCCAGGAGGCCCAGCAAATGCCCAATGCCCCACTACTAAGTTACATTTAATTATGTATGTAAGAAACTAAACTAGCTGATATTATGGAGATGTGTATTCCAATATTACTTCATTTATATTACAGCTGCAGGTATCCGTTCTGCGAACCACAGAGCCTATGGCAATAGGCTGGTGCGGTTGCACCACCAGGCAGGTCAGTAATCCTGTCCCAGTAACTGTAAAGAAATATAAAAGTATGACAGTTAGCAAAAGAGTGCAGTATAGTCACTAAGTAATAAAATGTGCAAGTAACAGTGTAAGAGTGTTTGCAAGTATTGCTTGATTACAAAAGTGTGTTGCAGTCTGTAATCCAAACAGAAAAATGAAAATGTCTGAAATAAAGTCTGAAATAAAGAAGCCCCACCTGTAATATAATAGTACACAACCTGCAGCAGGCTGAAAAGTACAGCTGCAGAAGATGAGCAAATCACATGTGTGAAATATATCCCTGTTGAAATACTGAAACATGACAGAAGTGAGACTGCTGGAAAGGATTGTAATAACTACAGGTAAAACATGTCAATAAAGCCTAGAAGTAAGTACCATCCTGAATAGTAAAATGAAAACAAGTGGGAGAGTGTGAGAAAGAGTTATGAATCCACCAATAAAGTAGTAATAACCCATGAATAAAGTATACTGCAGTCAGTACAGAATGAAATGAATGTGACAAGCAGAACCAAACTGTGAAATGTGTTCAAAGTGTTGCTGCAGCTGGAATGTGTATCCCAAAATCTGGATATGTTGCTCGCAGTCTGCAATATGCAGATAGTATGATTGTCTGAAATACCAAACATCCACAGTTGTCTATAGCTATATAAAGCAAATGTAGCAGGATGATGTAGCTGAACAAAGCCAGATATGAACGTGTATGAATAACAATAAAATGTATATTGATGTAGCAGTAACAGTCCTATCACCAATTGAAGTAGTTATCATATAGGAAACTGTAGTTAGAACAGTAATGTGTATATATCTGCAGCTATTAGAAATGTACAGCATATGTATTGGTATTCGAAGGTGTTAATAATATTTTCTTCACCCCACCCTATAACCACATATAACCCATTCCACGTGAAATTGGTATGTGCAATCACAATTAACACCTCTGGACATTTGTCCTGTTGGGTCATAAATATTTGCATGTACGTTGATGCATCTGCCCTGTTCATACATCCAAACCTGATGGCCTGTTGCAATCAATCAACCCTGCATGTTGTTGGACTGTGTATTGCTGTTCAAATTATGCATGTGTTATGCTCGCTGTTCAATGGTGTGAATATCTGGGTGTTTGGTTAGCTGTTACAACTAATTGCGAATGGTATTGTATGTTACTAACCCAAACTGTCATGACATAATGCAAAACATAGGACGACAGGAAAGGCGGGTTCCAGCGGACCCACCTCTCCCACCTCAGCTGGCGAGTGCACCTGGCACTAGTGCTCAGTCTGGACCCTCCTCCAGTGGCCCTGTGCCACCTGCAGGTGGAAGCACTGCAGGGGATGGGGCCCGTCCCCCCTCTGCAAGTGTGGCCGGAGGAGAACCACCACTCACCCTCCGTAGCATCCGGACTGTGGTGCGTAGGGAGATCCGGGACTCTGTTCTTGGGCCCCTACGCCAGCTTGAGGCACAGGTGGCACAACTTACGGGCATGCCTGTTGTCCGGCCTACACAGCCCCCAGCACAGCCCCGTCCTGGGCAGTGAAGGAACAGTGGCAACTGCCCATGGGTGGGAATATCAGTTCCACTGTTGCCATCTGTGGGCTCATGGGCTCTGGATATCCAAACATCCGTCCCCGTCAATTGTGTAACCCCCCCACACGTGTCATACACCGCCCCTGTATGCGTCTTGTTTGTCTTGTCTGTTGACCTACCCAACCTACCTCCCCAGCTATACTGACTTCCTTTACCTGACATACCACTCTCACCTGAAAAAAAAAAAAAAAAAGGGCACTCTATACACACAAAAAAAAATACGCCCCATACATAGCTGCCCATGCGGGAGCTCCGCGCAAACCAGCGCTAACTCGGTTACAACTGCTTAAAAGTGCCTTAGTCACTCTGATTGACAGGTCCTGTAGTCAGTTCAAAAGTAAAATAAAATCCCACTGTCAGTCCCGAACCTTGGAAACAGTAGTCTGCATGACCTACCACTAAGCCATGACTGTTATACAAGAACATTATGCTAAAATAAATATATCATGTAATAGTAGGAATGAATGTAAAGGGAATATAGGATGTGTAGTACACAAAGCATGTCATGTATACTTACTGTCAAATCTAGTGGCTTTCTATAATAGTAGTGTGTGAACAGAAACAGCCATGCTAGTTGGTAGCTAGTAGGTAATAATGTCAGTTAATGTACATATATAAAAGTATGTATATTTACATATATATATATATATATATATATATATATATATATATATATATATATATATAGTTGTAGGTGTGCATACACACTTAGTACAGGAAACAGGAGAGAGGAATGGAGAAATGTGAATCTACAACACAGCCTGAATCATGAGAGAGATACTAACCTTTACACTCACAGAACAGTGTCCACAGCATACCAGCATGGTCCTTGCCCTTACAATCTGAAAGGGCAATGCTTATCTCACATACCCTTTTATAGCACTGTCCTGAAATCACAGTGAGAACTGCAATCAGTACACAACTGGCTGCATGCAATTAGCAAATGCTGGCTTACAATTGGTGCAGAGGTCATCACATGGACTTATGCAGATACCTACAAAAGCATCCTGTACTCCCACTCCACACATGCAATACTTTCATTGCACCGTCTGGAGGCAGACAGAGAGAGAGAGAGAAAGAAAAAAAAAAAGAAAAAAAGAAAATAAGAACACAAACAAAAACACACGTTACACAAACTAAGTTGAAGCTGTCAGCAGTGTCAGTACCAAGCTGGGCTAGCAGCAGCAGGAAGCTATAGTAACGGTAACGCAACCAGCTGCGACAAACACAGGTAATATAAAGTAATAAGTCAATAGTCTACATACTGTGAACCCTCCATATGTGTCATTGGTCTGTATCTATAGGTATGTCCATGTGATAAGTTGTGTGCACGTAGTCTCACCCAAAAGGGATGACTATACATTACATTTCATTCAGTGTTAGGCCATGATCCTGGCACCAGTTGTCCGTTTCAGTGAGGCCTGTCTGTAGGATGTGTGTGTCAGCTGGTGTAACGACTATGGTGCTTAGTTCGCAGTCATCTGGGAACTTTGTCATCCACAACCCGCACATGTTTGCTTTCACATCTGAGAAGTAAATGCCAAACAAGAGGGTTCCTAGGTCAGAGCCCTGTGGGATACCACATGTGACTTGCATTGAGTCTGACATGGCTCCCGCAATATCGATATTTTGGATTCTGTATGTCAACCAGTGTGCAACCCATCATGTGACATATGTAGTAACATGTAAGCTAATGAACTTGTCTACGATGCCTGAGTGGAGTACTGTGTTGAAGGCCTTAGGCAAGTCCAGGTAGGCTGTATGGACTGCGTTGCCCTCATCAATGGCTGTAGTGACTGTTTTGAAAGGTCAACCAGGTTCAAAAGGCAGGATCAGCCCATCACAAAGGCAAACTGGGTGGGATCAAGTGTCTGCAGGTACCCAATATCACTGTATATGCGTCCCATAATGAATCATTCCATAGCTTTGCAGACCAGGCTGGTTAAGCTTATGGGGCGGTAGTTCCCAGGGTCAGTAGAGGTGCCTCCTTAGTGGAGTGGGACCACTGTTGCTGTATGCCAGTGTTCAGGTACATATCCCGTAGTATGGCCAAGGTTAAATATCACTCTTATATGTGGTTGTATCTCCTCTTGGAGTTCACGTAGCACACATCCAGGGATACCATCAGGTCACATTGATGCTGTGTGTTCTGCTTTGCTGAGGACGGCCCTCACCTGGACATCTGAGATGATAGGGAGGTTACATTCAGCTGTGATATGTATTTCTAAGTGTGGGGGAGACGGAGGGGGGATACGTGCACTGAACCTGTCTGCCAGAATGTTGCCAATATCTGTGTGTTCAGTGAATGTTAAGTAGGTGTGTAGAAACTCAGAGCATATCTGAGGCATTTGGTCCATATGTCTAACATAACTGAAGAAGGCCTTGTGGTTATCTATAGTGTTCATGGCCATTTCCCTCCCAGAGTAGGCCGTGGATGTTGTTATGAGAGACCGTAGCTTATTCACACTGCTGACCACAGATGCCTTCTCTTTATGTGAATCTGCTCTGTCCTGCAGTAGCCTCCTTCTATCGTTATACAATCTGCCTTTGGCTGGGGTCCACCAGACAGGATGCCTAACCTTTGTGCATAGGGTCTGGGTTAGAAATGTGTGTGCATGTTCCATGCATTCTTTGGGATGTGCGTGGGAAGCATTCGCAAAGGGGTCAGCAGTGTGGGTTGTGGCTTCCACTGGCCCAGTGGGCTGCATGGATACCATGTCAGTCCTAACAAGTGAATATCTGTCTAATCACATATATATCAAAGTAGTCTACTGTGCTGGTGGTGGTGGTGGTGGGATATGTATATCCAGGCCGAGTAATTTGTGTCCAGATCACATTAGTGGATGGCGTTCCACATACAGTACCTTGGTATGAACCCCCAGAGTGAGGTTGTGCATTGGACCACTCTCAGTGTGCTGACCGATGGGGCATGCTACTATGTTGTATGGAATGTGGTAGGTATTGTTGCACAGGTGTTGGCTGAGTACTGATATCTGGCCATGAACTTGTGTATCCACCAAGAGACACACACGTGCTACATATGGGAGTAGTAGTATATCACTACAGTTGAGTATCATGTATAGTATGTGTGCCATATATTGCTGACATAGTCTGCTGATATCCTGTTTGGGTTCTCTTCCAGGGACATGGCGCGTCAGCGAAATCCTGCCTACTCTGCTGCAGAAGATGAAGAGATACACCAGAGCCTGGTGCAGGATTATGACATACTATTTTCCCGCACCAGCCAGAATCAGCAGGAGAGGGCTGCACTGTGGCAAGACCTTGTCCGTAGGGTAAATGACATTGGCACACATAATAGGACATATGAGCAGGTACAACATCACTGCAGTGATTTAATCAGAAATGTCCGTCAGCGTGCGTCGGATATCCACAGGCAACAGGTCGCCACAGGTGGTGGGGTGGCCACACATCCCCCCCTCACCAGACTGGAGGGGCTACTCCTAAGTGTTGTGGCTCCAGCCCAGGAACATCCACAGCAACACACCTGCATTATGATGGAGGCTGGATCCACACAGCAACACGACATGGAGCATGCAGGTAATATGCCATATGTACACTTGACTGTTCTGTACACTGTTAGTTTATGCATGTGTAAGGTGTGTCCGTGGTATGTAGCTGTCAACATAGTATGTAATTGTGCAGGTGTGATATTGCCAATATCAGCAGCTGACATGTGAAAGGCAACTGGTGTACTACTGCACTGTATCATACGCAGTATCAATGGCACAGTTGTGCCCACTGACATTAATCTCCTCATTTCTGCAGGTCCCTCCAGTGTTACAGCAAGGCAGCCCATCCATGCTGGTGAGTGTGTTTTAACAATACCTATAATAGTCCTGATAGTGCTAGTAATACTAGTGTAACTCAGTAGTGCTCTGTGTGTATACTGCAGGGTGTGCATGTGTGCCTGTGTCCACGTGTGCATGTGTGCATGTGTGCATGTGTGCCTGTGTCCATGTGTGCATGTGTGCATGTGTGCCTGTGTCCACGTGTGCATGTGTGCATGTGTGCATGTGTGCATGTGTCCACGTGTCCACATGTGCATGTATGCATGTGTGCCTGTGTCCACGTGTGCATGTGTGCATGCGTGCATGTGTGCATGTGTGCCTGTGTCCACGTGTGCATGTGTCCACATGTCCACGTGTGCATGTGTGCATGTGTGCATGTGTCCACATGTCCACGTGTGCATGTGTGCATGTGTGCATTAGTGCATCACTGGTAACATTGTGTAGACATTGTAAACTGTGTTTCCTGTCTTCCTCCCACAGGTTCTGGTGCTGCTCTGGTGTCCTGCAGCAGGGAACCTGAATCTGGTGCCACAGGTACTGATAATGATGATATCTGTGTAATGGCACAGGAAGGTGTGTCAGGGTCTGTCACTGGTCAGCCAATTGACAGTACACAGCTGTCAACCCCATCATTGTGCACAGTCATCCTGCCAGTACATCCTATGTCACCATTGTCCCTAGGTGATGGACAGGATACAGTGGGCATTGACCAGGGTAATGTGGTATCTGTGGCACATGCTTCCCCACACAGCAGCCATGGGCAGAGTCCTGCGATGGTACCACACAGACAGTTGCCCATGGGTTCTCGTGGGAGCATCCGTGGGCATACTGCCTCTGGCAGGAGTGCCCAAAGAGGTCTGTCAACCTCAGCTATGTTTTGGGCTGTCATGCAGGCACAGTCGCATATGGAAAGGTACACCAGACAGGGTCTGAGGGAGCTGAGAGCATGTCGCACAGCCATGACTGACAGTATGCATGACATTGTGGATGCTATCCATAATTTCACCGATGTCATAGACAGACATTGTGGGGACATATTACAGCAGTTCCACAACCACATGTCCATGAGCCAGGGCAATGGTTGATGGTTGCGGGGTCGACGTGGCCGTATGCCAGCAACAGCAGCAGCTTGCAGTCGGCGCGGATGACAACAGGCCCGTGGACGCCCCCATAGTGCCAGCAGCAGCCCCAGCAATGCTGGGTCTGTGCTGTCATCGGAACACCCCAGGAGACCACGTGCACTTGGCTCTGGACAGTCCCAACAGGGACCTGTGTCCAGTCAACACACTCCCGCTTCTGATGACAGTACCCAGTCTGGCTTAGTACCGCATACGGTCCGTAGCACCCCTGCCAGGCACAGGTACCTTGTCCATGCCCACAGACACTGATCTGTATGACCTGCCAGGTGCAGTCTGTGGCTGTCCACAAACTCCAGTATATGACAGCCATGAGGTGGAACTGTGTGCATGCATACACACATGCGAAATGTTAACACCTAGGGCTACCACATACATGCACACACGGCACCAACAGTGCCCCACACTGTACTGCTGTCCCTCACCAACACACATACACACACATGTCAATTGGTGGTATCAGTGGCAGACTCAGGCATACCTAATTCACACCCTGTGCATATGATGAAACTGTGCCACCTCCTGCAATCTCCAACATCAGTGCAGGAACAGGTAAACACGTTGCTGATGCACAGGGTGACTACATAGAAGTTTATTACTAGTATCATGTTGGTAACAGTACAGTGTGCTGATATGACTGTGTGTATATCCCAGCATGCCTGATGCAGTAACTGTATGACTGTCCTGAATTGTTATCTACACCCATAGTAAGTACCATAGTGTAACAGCTGCACATTATTGCATACCGGTGATAAGGATGTCAACAGATAGCCACATACATAGGTAGTACAGGGGAGAAGCTAATGCAAGTAGTGATATGCAATGATGGACATGTACAGTAATGGTGGCATGTTGCCCACAACGACTATGTAATGTGGATGTTTGTGCATGTTGATATGTGTGCAGTACCAATGTAATACAAATCACAATTAACTATGACATAATATCAGTTCTACCATGGACATCTGAGCTGTGCATTCCTGGGTACATGTTGATAGTGCCTACATATTTGCACTGTTACCTACTGTAAGTGTTACCCCTTCTTTGTTGTACAATGGACTACTTCCAGCCCTGCTTACTGTAGCATTGTTTGCATGCTAGTTTGCTTGGGGTTCCCTGGAACACTGCTTCCACCTGCAATGCAGAGTTACAGAGCTTCTGTGGACTCCTAGTGACATCTGCATAGCGTACTATACGTATGTCAAGTTTCCACATGACAGAACATCACTGTCTGTCCTGTTCGCATGTACGTCGCCTGTGACACATTGCACATGACTTACCTGGCATTTACCCAAGTGTGCAGTCATATATGCCAGTGCTATGAAATCAGTAGCAGTACACCCACACATACTCAACTTCAGTATGTTGTTCCCCATTGGCCCTATGTGTTGGTAATCACCATGGCAATCACACTACTATGGTAGCATGTGCAAAGGTAACCTGAGAATCACCTCTATGGTCCAGTTGTGATTTATGTGAGTCATGTGGCAATGTCACAGCTGCCACATGTATGCAGTCAACTCTCTCCCCTGGCCAGGAACGTACAACACATGTGTGGGATGCCACCACATAGCCAATCTGGGGACTGAGCACTCTGAACCCAGTACTGCCATACCCTGTCAGGTGGCATGCCATACTACGGTGACTACAATACCAGTCTGACATAGACCCGCACTGACAGCAATCTGAACACACTGGGGCATACTTGGAGACTGAGAATAGCATCCTGCCTGAGCATCACAAACCTCCGCAGCTGGCACACAGGCATACGTTACGTCGGAACAGAGCACATGCCACACACATCCCTTGTGCCACACACTCACAGCCTGTAGGGCTACACAACACACCTGCTACAGATGTGCCAGGTACCTCTCTTGGCCACTGCAGTGGGGTCCCGCTCAACAGGCTGCACATGGTGAAGGTCACAGTGATATGCCCGTGGGGCACTATGATCCACCACAAAACACATGCATACAGGTCAGTCAGAGGCATGGACACATATGACTCAGTCATTGTCCATGCCACTATGGATGACCTGAGACATACCTCCCTGGACTACATGATAGGGAACATAGAAGGGATCTCTCAGCATGTTGCATGGGCCAGTATGAGCCTGATCTTGGTTGTCATCATACCCTCACCAGGTATGCTACCACAATATGTAGGAAGGGTGTTCTATGTCTACATTCTGCTCAATCTCCAATGTCATTCATAGGGTATCCAATGGCTGTCAACGTGTGCTTACATGCTAGGGAAGCCACAATGATTTGTGAGGGGCAGCTTGCACGTGACACCCATGGGCCATTGTATATTGGCGAAGCCCCTTGATACACACATAGTGCCTTTTGCTGCAGGACACGGATTACATAGCCACCTCCGCGGGTATCACACAGGATAGGACACTAACAGTGATGCTACACAACACCGGCAGTGTACACCACAAGATGCATGCACTGGACACTGCCCTCAGCACGGTGAACTGCAATATCTGTGCAGTAGCAGATTCCTGATTCACGGCTCACAGGAGCAACCCATCACTGCCAGGTTATACCTCATACCATGCCTGTCATCCCCTACACATGTAACACACATGGACAGGGGGGTGGTATCTCAAGGCACCACAGATACACACACCTCCAGGTTGTTGGCACAGCACAAAGCATCAGGGCCTATCCATGAGCAGCTAACAGTGTGTTGGACTGCCTTCTGGTTCATAGCCTGGCACACACAACCCTCCCATACACAGGAAATCCACCTGTCCTCCCTAACAACACTGGCAATATGATAGTCTCTAGAAATGTCTTTATATGGCTGGACTGCATCCGGCCAAACATTGTGCATGAACATTACTGTTGCTACAACACACTAGCTGAAAGGTTCCCAGCATGTAGTCACTGAATTGCAGTGGAACAACATGTTACCACTCCCACAACAGGTGGGAACATGCAGCATCTGTTCATTGACTACATGTAGACTATATGGCCCAGACCAGATGTGTATCCCCTGCTGTTGGTATTATACCATATACAACCCACACTGTATAGACACATACCCCGTGCGGCCCCTGCACAGTAAGACACAGTCATAATGTTATGCATTGCGAATACCATTTATCCACTTGAGGCACGTGTCAGACATGGTAACTACTGAAGGTCACAGGTATATATGTGTATGTGTCACACACATACATCATGTGTGCATTGCCATTGCTGGTTTAGGCAATGGCATGCATTGTTATGAACAACAATCCCCACATGGTCATATTGTGTGACACAACCACACGTGGCAGTTGTGGGTTTCCAAAACATACCTATCTGTGCTCTGACAGTGGTAACAGACCCAGTAGCAGAGCGCACTATTGGCATTACTGGGCAAGTAGCCCTGTTTGGCTGTACTGATAGTGTGGTGACATCCCCTGTGTTTACTGGGGGAATATGCAGCATCTGGTATTTGCCAAAAGGATCTGTTCTTTCACACTTGCAATTACACACACGCTACTACCCTCCCACACACACCTGCCATTTGCAGGATTCATACCCCTACCTAACTATGTCACGACAGGTGAGAGAAACACATTAGCGAAGCGCACTATTCGGATTACTAGGAACTTCTTTTTCTCCGGCTTTACTTATAGGGTGCTGACATCATCAGTGTTTGGAAAGGGTAATGTGCATCATGTAGTGTGATCTCCTGATTGCCAAAAAGCACATGTCTTTCATACAGAATTGCACACACACACACTCCCCTCATTCAGGCACACACACTTGCCAGTGGCAGGTTTTAAACCCCTACCTAACTATGATATGATACTTGAGAAGGACGCATTAGCGGAGTGCACTATTTGGATTACTGGGAGGTGTTTCTTCTCCAGCTGTACTTATAGGGTGCTGACATCATCAGTGTTTGGAAAGGGTAATGTGCATCATGTAGTGTGTTCTCCTGATTGCCAAAAAGCACATGTCTTTCATACAGAAATGCACGCACACAAACTCCCGTTATCCAAACACACACACTTGCAGATTTCAAACCCTTACCTAACTATGTTATGACACTTGAGAGAGACGCATTAGGAGAGTGCGCTAATCAGATTATTGGGAGGTTTCCCTTCTCCAGCTGTACTTATAGGGTGCTGACATCATCAGTGTTTGGAAAGGGTAATGTGCATCATGTAGTGTATTCTCCTGATTGCCAAAAAGCACATGTTTTTCATACAGAAATACACACACACAAACTCCTCTTATCCAAACACACACACTTGCAGGTTTCAAACCCCTACTTAAACTATGTTATGACACTTGAGAAAGATGCATTAGCAGAGTGTGCTATTCAGATTACTGGGAGGTTTTTCTTCTCCAGCTGTACTTATAGGGTGCTGACATCATCAGTGTTTGGAAAGAGTAATGTGCATCATGTAGTGTGTTCTCCTGATTGCCAAAAAGCAGATGTCTTCCATACAGAAAAACACATACACAAACTCCCCTAATCCAAACACACACACACTTGCAGGTTTCAAACCCCTACCTAACTATATTATGACACTTGAGAAAGACGCATTAGCAGAGTGCGCTATTCCGATTACTGGGAGATTTTCCTTTTCCAGCTGTACTTATAGGGTGCTGACATCATCAGTTCTTAGATAGGGGAATGTGCATTCTGTAGAGTGTTTTCCCAGTTGCCGAAAGGGACATTTTTCTCCCACAGACTTGCACATACACTAGACCCCCTACACACACACTGGGCAGTTGCAGGATTAAAACCTCTACTTATCTATGTTACGACACTCTTGACAGACGCATTAGTGGAGCGTGCTATTCGCATTACTGAGAAGTTTCCCTTCTCCTGCTGTACTTATAGGGTGCTGACATCATCAGTGCTTAGAAAGGGGAATGTGCATCCTGTAGAATGTTTTCCCAGTTGCCAAAAGGGACATTTCCCTCACACAGACTTGCACACACAACAACCCCGCTCATCCACACACACACACTGAGCATTTGCATGGTTCAAACTCCTACCTAACTATATCATGGCACTTGAGGAGACGCATTAGCAAAGCGCGCTATCCGAATTACTGGGCATTTGATCTGCACCTGCAGTATTTATAGGGTGCTGACATCTTTATTTCTACAGAGGTATGTACCTCTAGTACTACCTGTCAGGTGGGGGATAGCATATATATGCATTTGCAGCCACCTACTTCAGGGTCAGATATGCACATCGCACTGGCAGGTTATGTTCTATACCATGCTTCGTGACCACAGGACCTGTAACACACAACACAACCAGTCCAGAACACCACTCCCGCATCCAGGACACACACTTTGCTTCCCTGGGAACAGTGCCGGGATATGCAGGTATTCACATACACCATTCCAGTTGTTAACATCAGGTACAGGCATATTGTGTGTGGGAACTACTCAGGCCTCTACAACATTACCCTACAGCCACTACAATTTGTGGGTCATGTGCTATGGCAGAACCACTCACCACAGCCACATGGGGGAATACATATTGCACCTGTCCATCTGCAACATGGGTACTCACTGTTCCACACCAGAGGTAGACCACCATTGTTGATATCTGACCATACCCACCTTTCACTGGACATCCATATCCCATCCCCACCCCCAGGCAAGGTTGTTACTGCAAACAAACTGTATTTAGCACAAGCAGACTCTACACTTGTGAAGACTGGGGTGGACGACCTCAAAGGATCCATGCTGGGGGACTATACTGGCCACTCTGCATAATCCTTGACAATTGCATTCTATGAGCATGTGTAAGGTTTGCATTGATCATGCTATCCCAAATATACCCATGACTGCTCCACAACAGGACACCTGTCAGGTGTACACCAGCTTTATATGAGCCATCCAACAGACAGAGTGAGCGAATACATTGCAGAGCTGTAGCCCACAGAGGGAGGACATCTCTGAACAGTACCGGCATGACACTTCAATCCCACATAATCATCACAACACAGTGTTGACAGTAGAATTCTCCAGGTAATGCAGATAGGGCTCCCCTCAGTCTGTTATTGACGCCCACTTACTGTTAGAGGTCCTCAGCAACCCTCTTCCAGCACACACCAACAACATGGATGTGGCTTAGCACATTCAAACCCTGGGATCTCCACTGTGTCCCTGCTTGACAGAGGCACAGCACACTAACCTCACATGTTGCCTTATGTGACCTACTTTACAGTGGCACAGTAGCCAACTGTACTGGGGATGCAGATGCCAAGCACACTCTGGTTAAGCTGTCATTCCCTAGGGCAAACAGCCTAGTATTGACCTCTACACCCATATGTTTAATTGTCAGATGCACAATATTTGTTGCTGTTAGACTGTTTGCAGGTCTTTATTGCCATAGCATTCCCTGTTCCTATGAACAACTTGTGTATCTGTGGAAGATGTTTGAATATGAGGGCGATCCACTATATCAGTTATGTCTATGTAGTCATTTACTGTGTGCACTGGGCAGATTGCTGTGTTGTGGTTGGTTCCTGGAATGACACGTACAAATACCAGATATGTGTGGCCAACTGCTAAACGGAGATATGGCCTAAGTGTGTGAGCATGCCCAGTTCAGCCTTTCCATGGCATGTTGTCTGACATATGCCTCATTTATCAAAGTGTGTGAGCATGCCCAGTGTGAGCTTTCCATATGTTGAACTCTGCAGTCCACCACATATTTGGGTGAGTGTGAACTTCAACAATATCTCACGTTTATGGTTGTGTGTTGGGTGTCATGTTGTGTACTTACTGGCCAACTTCTTCGTGTCTGACCACAACAGGGATTATACTGTGCCTGCAGGGATTGCATGGGATACTTTGCATACAGTTGTCAACATACTTTCATAATGACCTAACACTGTAGTACCATATAGTGTACTGGTTCAGTACTTTCACTGTGGTGGACAGTATCCTGGGCTTTAGTCCTATCACTGCTTGACATCTTTATAGTGAGCACAACAGACTGTGTAGGGGCCAGTTGTTCAAATATGACCATGTTGCATTATATTCAGATATGGACTACCTACACCAGGCTTGTCCAACATTGGTAGTGTATTCCACAACATAGGTGGACGTTGGCAAACACTAGCGATGTGCCCTAGGCCATTTCTGATACTAGTCAGAGAGTGTGTTTGTCCTTCGACACACATTGTAACTGGAGTGTGCCATGACATATGTCATGGTTAGTATACTGTGCCTCCGTCTACCTGTGACACAACAGTGATACCCAGGGTAAACCTACCATCTCCCATCCACTGATCAAGATTCCTCTTGAGGGGTGACGATGGGTGACTCTCTGGCTAACCTATATTGGGAGTTTACTCAAGAGTGGGGGTGGCTTCTGTGTTATGGATCATTCAGTACAGATTGTCATATGTATGTCAGTGCTGGGGTTCAGGTCTCTCATGTGCATAGCTCACTGCCATTCAGATTGTACAAGGTGCAGCATGTTCATTGATTCCAGCTTGGACATGGCTTCATACATCAGGCACAGCTTGCCTCTGGGTGGGCAGTATGGCAGTGTGTGGAGCTGCAGTTTGTTTAATCAGGCAACACATGGCATCTGTTCATGCTCTTTGCTACTCCTGGTGAGGTACTGTTGTGGACTTTACAGTTGACGGAGGTGTCTGCTGAGGTACATCCCACAGGGGCTATTGTAGTCAATTGTGACGCTGATGAAGGATGACTGCAGAGCCACAGTGACCTCCCCTTATCTAGATCTGACAACCTTCATGATTGGGTGGGTATATGGTATGTTTCTGTGAACACTACAGCCACGTTTGTCCAATGCAGGATATCTATCACCTTGTGTCCCCAGGTCTCTCATTACATGTTAGGTACGTAATGGGTTAACACCTGTGTGGTAATTGGTGGGCACTTACTGTATATCCACGGTGGTTGTCCATACACATTTCTGTAATTAGCTTGCTGACATGGCTATGGCACCAGTTGTTTGTTTTGATGTGGCCCTTTTGTGGGTTGTTTGTGTCAGCTGGGGGTCAGATATGGTGGGCAGTTTGTACTCCTCTGCATACATGTTCAGTCGCAGTCCTTCCATGTTGGCCTGTACCTTTGGGACATATATACGGAATGGGGGAGGTCCCAGGACCAAGCCTTGTGGGATGCCACTTATATCTGGTTTGTAGTCTGACATGGATGCAGCTTGCCTGACCATGTTAATTCTGTCCTTGGTCTGGTTTGCAACCCCTCTACTGACATAGGGGTTTATATTTAAGCTGGTGAACATATCCATACTGAACATGTAGGGTATTGTCGGGAAGCATTTGCACAGTCCAGCTACGCTGTGTGGACCACATTGCCCTCATCGATGACCTTAATGACTGTTTCAAATGGGTCAATCATGTTTAGGGGCAGGATCTGCACTTACGACAGCCGCACTGGGTAGGGTCCGGTGTCAGTAGGTCCCCGATAGCTTTATGTCTGCGGTACATGCTGATCCTTTCCATAGCTGTGCAGACCAAGCTTGTCAGGATCCTGGGGTGGTAGTTTGCAGTATCCATTCAGGCAACACCTTTGTTGTGAAGGACCACTGTTGTTGTACACTGCTCTTTGGGTACATATCCTGTGGTAAGGCTGACATTGAGCAGTAGTGTGATTTGGCATTCCATTCTTCTTGGATTCCATGTTGGCCTCAGCCCAGGACACCATCTCATACCTTTGCTGCTGTGTGTTTTGCTTTGTAGATGATGGCTGTTACCTCAGCATCTGCAATTTCAGGGGGCCAGCAGTCTGTTGGGATAGATATTTTGCATTCTTGGGGGGGGGTTTGCACTGCACCTGTCAGGTTGTATGTTGGCAATATGTGTGTGTGTTTGGTATGTTGTTTGTAATATCTTTGTGATTCGGAGCATATCTGTGAATTCCCAACATGGTTCCTACCATCAGTTGAGTAAGCCTTGTGATTATCCTTAGTGTCCTGTACAATTTGTATCTTCATAAGTTCATAGGTTCATACTAGGCTATCCACCCTAGGGCATTAGTAAGCCTAGCCAGAGTGTGTGTGTCTTCGCCCTTGCTATGTGAATATTATGGCCATTTATGATTTTCTTTACTGTGCGTCTGTCTGGACGTGACACAATGAAGACCCCCAGTGTACATCTACAATCATCCATCCACTTGGCAATATTCCTGTTGAGGGGTGTCAGTGAGGGGCTCTACCTAACATGGAGTGGGATCCTGTTCCAGGGTGTGGGGAGCCTCTGGGTTATGTATCTGTCCCTCCAGCACATCCTATTACATTATGTGTTGAGGTTGACATCTGTCACTCTCACAGCTCCAATGGCTTTGATTTTCTGGGGTGGAGCATGTCCATTACTCCTGTGTTGGACATGGCCTTGTACAACAGACATACAATGCCTCTGTGTAGGCAGTCTGTGACTGCATTCAGCTGGGGTGTCTACAGCCAGGCAGCATATGACATATATTTGACACCCTTTATCCCCTTGGTGAGGTACCTTTGAGGTCTTCCTAACCGCTGCAGTGTCAGGTACGGTACATCCCATATGAGTCATTGTACTAGATTATGGGTCTGATAAGAGAACAGTACAGGGGCACAGTGACCTTTGTTGATGTAGATGTGAATCCTTTCATGATACGGTGTCCAATATAGACAGTCCTCCTAGCCACATTGACATTGTGAGTGTCACATGACAGGTTACTGTCGACTTGTGTCCCTAGGTCCCTGATTATTCCTTGCATACATAATGGTTTACCACCTATGTGGTAATTTGTGAGTACCTTGTTTGGTATTTGGTGGGACATTCATACTGTCCAGTGTCTTCAGGATGTCTGGGTGGGGTTCCTGTGTGTGAGAGTGTGGTCTGTCGCATGCTACAGACTGTGCAGCAGTTTTGACTACAGTTAGGTGCACATGGGTGGTCTCCGCTGCTTTGTGCATTGTCAGTTACCTGGCCATATTGGTGTCTGTCCTGCATATGGATACTCCCCCTCCTTTGATGTTTTGGTCCAGGTGTTGGGGCCATAACGCATGATATGAGGTATAACCTGGTAGTGCTGGTGTGCTGTCAGTAGGCTTGCAGCAGGTTTCTGTCACTGCACAGACATCGATGTTCTCCATACTGGGAAGTGCCTCAGGAGCATGCATATTGCAGTTTACACATCTGGCATTGGTCAGCATTACCCTTATGTTTCTTACCACATATGTTTTCTAGGGTGGTGGGTTAGTCTTTTCGGCCTTGCCTACGTACGGCTCTATGGAGGTGGCAAAGGCCTTATCCAGTATCCAGATGCCCAGGGGTAACAGGTGCAAGCCATCCCTGGAACAGCAGCATGGCTTGTCATGCATGACATCTCAAGTAGACAGACATTAGATCCTCTTGGACTGACAGCTGTAATTGTGCCACCTGTTAAAGCTGATCATTCTGTGTTTGTACTGTGGCATCATTCTTGGTGAGGGTTGGATGCTGCAAACAGCCAGTGTCATACCGGCCTGGAGTACATACTCAGAGATCTCATCCATGTCTCTTTTCATGTAGTCCAGGGAGGTACATCTAGGGTCATTCACACCAGCATGGACAATGAGTGCATCATATTTCTGCTTGCTTTGGGGTGACCTGCGTACTTGTGTTATGTGGCGTATTGTAGCAGCCTACAGGCAGCTTACTGTACTCTTTCCCTTGTTCGGTCTGGTGAGTGGGACAGCAATGTGTCTGCCTATACAGACACCTATTACAACTGTATCAGGCATGTTGTTTCTCCTTCTGGCCTGTGACTGTTTAGCACACCAGCTTTGTGTACTATGTGTTGCATGTGCTATGTTTGGAGGTTGTGGTTGCTTGGGGTCTGCTTTGGAGGCCTCTGTTGGTGTGGTGTGTTTGTAATTAGGGCCTCTGGGAATGTTTTTCTGTGTTTATGTGTTTGGTTTACAGTTGTGATAGGTCTATGTGGGACTGGGTTTGTGGTGTATGTGGTTACCTTCTCCTCCTGACTAGTTTTGACAGTACTGAGTTGGGGGAGCTCAGCCTCCGGTTTGGATAAAAGTTTGCATCTCTCACATATATTTGTATTTATTGGGGAGAGTTGAGGGTTGTCTGTGTACTTGGGGCAGGTGTAACATTGCCTCAGGATTCACAGATTCTACTTGTTGTAGCTGGCCTTAGTGGATTGTATGTGTGGACATATTTTATTGCAATACTACTGATCAGTAATTACTTCCCTTTTTATGTTTGCTCTATCATGTAGTAGCTTCCTCATTCTCTTGCATGGTTTGGTAATTGCTAGAGTCCAGCATGCCAGATGCCTGCGTGTATGGCATTGTGTCTTGTTGTTATTTGTGATTGCATAATCCAAGCATTCCTGGCTGTGTTCATGGAATGCCTGTATAACAGGTTCTGCGGTGTGTCCCATATTCTGCACCTGCACAGGGCCTTTAGTGGATTCCACATCAGTTTGGAGGGGTGCAACTTATGCTTTACACATGTTTTTCACTGTGGTTTTCTGGCCAGGGACTGTGGTCAGGATGTGTATATCCAGTGTGATTACTCTATGGTCTGGTCTTACCAGTGAGGGATACACTTCTCATCTTGCCATCCAGTCCGCATGTTGCTGATTATCACATCCAGTATGCTTACCCCTCTTGTGGGAGTGGTATGTTTTTCCTGGGCATTTTGGTTTATGGATTCTGGGTACTTTTCTCCTACTGTGTTGGTGCTAGTATAATGCTCCCAGTGTATGTCTGGGTATTTTCAGCCAATCAATATAATGTGGTTTGGGGGGCTTGATATATTCATGTATTCCAACATAGGCCAGGTGCAGTTCCTGGTGTTAGGATAGTAGTCTGCAGCAGGCTATATACTGGGAGGCTGTTTTTGCCACTGGTACTTGACCATGGCTAATCCATGCTGCTTCTTGTTGTGGTACCAACATGGGGGTGTGGTTATCCTTGACAATTATTGCTAGTCGCTTTCCTTTTGTAGCTTCTTCCATGTTTTGAGGCTGTACAACACAGTATGAGGTGTAACCTGGTAGTGTTAGGTGCTGATGTGAGCCTTGACCCAGTTTTCTATTACAGGACAGATATCAACATTCTCCATACTGTGTGCATTTACACTGCACGCATCTTGCTGTTTAGACTTCTGGCATTGGGTAGCATTACATCTAGGTTCCTATCCCTTGTGGTACCTGTGAAGGTGGGTTTGTGTTTTGAGACTTACCTATTCAGGGCACGCTGTGGGTACTGACAGCCTTTGCCAGTATCCATGGGGCCTGGACTGATAGGTGCACGCCACCCCTAGCAGGTGGTGCATCATGTCATTCTCAGCATGTCTTCCCAGGCTGAAACACATTGTCTCCCCTTTGACTAACTGCATTACTTCAGCCAATTATTGCAATTGATCATTCCATCGTCATTTTGTGGCTTCATGCTTGGTGAGGGTGGATGTTAGTCCGGGTCCTCACGTGTGCATATAGTACATGGTGTTACATTACTTAACACATGGCATTCATGCCTCAGGTGGTGCTGCATGGCTGCCTCTGTCGGATGCACATATTACACTCCCTCTACATGCTTGTGAGCAGGTCATGTCATTTTAGGCATCCCTGTTATTATTTGAGTGAGTCAGAGAGGGGTATCATTCCCAGGGTTCCTACTGAGCCAGTGTATGTGCTATGCGTTGCCTCTTTGCCAAGGCCAGGGCATACTGGGCATGCCTCCTTCTGCCTACTGGGGCAGGCTCAAGTTGTTCCTCCTCCGAGTCACGCTCTGCCTGTGATGGCCTTGGCAATGGTGGGGGGCTGTTTAGCCCAGCCCTATGCTGGTCCTGCTGCAGCTGTTTTCGCAAGATTATATTATGTAGCATAGCACATACCATGACAATTTGGGTACATGTAGTTGGTGAGTACTGCAAGGCTCCACCAGATGTGTCCAGACACCGGAACCGTGACTTGAGCAGCCCAAACACACGCTCTATTACATTACGTGTTTGTGCGTGTGCCTCATTATGGCATTCCTGTTCAGGTGTGTGTGCATTTCTGATGGGTGTCATCAGCCACGGCTTCAGTGCATAACCTGCATCCAACACTAGGTGTCCATGTGGGATGTCCCCATTGGCAAATGTCTGGTACAGCTGCGTCAAATGCCAGATATGGGAATCATGGTAGCTCCCAGGGCAGCCAGCACACACATTCATTATTATGCCCTGGGCATCACACACGACCTGGCAGTTGATGGAGGGGAAGCCCTTGCGGTTAATGTAGGCCCTACCCCGCTCACCAGCTGGTGCTTTGATGCGTATGTGCGTGCAGTCTATTGCACCCACTACCCCAGGATATTCCGCTATTTGCTGAAAGAGACGCATATTGCTGGCCAATACCTCACGGGCATTGGGGAAATATACATGATCACCGACATGTGCTGACATGGCATCCAGGAACTGGTGCAGTACCCTGGAGGCTGATGCCTGTGATATCCCCATCATATCACCAGTTGGTCTCTGGAAGGTACCTGTTGCTAGTATTCTTAGGCCAACACATACCTTGGTTTCCACTGGGATGGGTTCCCCTCTGTTGGTTCTGTGTGTGAGGCGTGGCCTGCACAGCTCGACTATTTGCTGCAGGAGCTCTCTGTCCACTCTATAGCGCTCTACTCTCTCCAACTCATGTAACCTGTGGTAGGTGACCCTGGGCCTGTACACTCTTCTCCGTCTCCTCACTGTGGGTTGTCTGGCACCATCTGCATTGTCACCACCCTCAGCAAGTCGCCTATGTCTCATTATGACAGCTATGGCAGCCCCTAGCATTTCTGCTCTGAGTTCAGCTTTTTTAGTTTTCACTTCTAATAGCTTACTCCTGTCTTGCAGTGTCTCTTGAGAGAAACATCCTGCACTGCTGTTTGCAGAGTTTTAAGTGCTGGGCTGGGCTACTATTCTGCCTGTGTAATTGCCTGCTTCTAATTGTTTTCACCTGCTAGCTCCAGCAGTATTCCCTGCTAGCTTCCTACTAATGTTGTTGCTTCCTTTTTCCTTTCTGTTTCCTCAGGGGGGAGCAGCGTGCATACCAGCAGAAACACGCTCACAGTGGCTTACACGCACACATGCTTACACGGTTCAGGATCTGCCTATTCGGGTTAAAACGCGTGCACACCAGTGCAAACAATGTTACAAATCTACCAGCACGCTCCCACATGCTCAGTCTGCCTTGCACGCGCATACACTGCCCTACTCGCGCTTCATGGTGCGCGCACATGCGCATGCACTCCCAGCAAGAAACTTTGGTGTAAGTAACAGTGTACACCTTCCATTTCTTGACTTTCCCATGCTTATCTTGTGGCACTCCTCTTTCCATGATCTGTGTCTGTCATCTGTCATGTAACACTGACCTCCAATGAACTGCATTTCTTTCTACCATTCCCCCCTTGTGATGTCACCTATCTCCTACTCTATTCCTCCCCCTTATGTATCTCTTACACTACTCAGAATGTGCTCATTTGCTATGTGACTGTGGGATTCAGTATCCTAACCCTCATTTACATCAGATTGCCTACTAATGCTTAGTTGCATGTCTTAGACTCAGCTTCCCCGCTTATCAACCACTACATGGTGGCCATGTTGTTTTTGGTGTGCTGGTCCCTCCATTGTCATTCCATGTATTACATAAAACCCACATTTGTGGGTTTATAACCTTCATTTTTATGTTTTATACAGCGCAGCCCATTTGCGCGGGGCTGCGCTGCGTTTAAATATTTGCATCGGGGTACCTTGCCAATGGCCACATATTTGGCCATTGGCATGCTGCCTGACACATATGCACCCTTTATTTGGAGCTGACATGGCTCCATTGTGATTTTTGCAGAAACGTACTCAGTTGTCAACTGAGTACATTTCTGCAGCTAAAACGGCTCTTACACGGGCTGCTTTCTGTTTCGTGGATCGCTACTCTACCTCATTTGCATGCCTTTCAGCTGCAAGTGAGGTATTTAGCATATCCACGCCCAGTCTGTGTAAGAGTCGTTTTAGCTGGTCTCTTACACGGAGTTTCGGGCTGTTCCTGGATCGCGAGGCTTGCATGGAGTGTTACACGTCTCTTAGACTCCGTGCAAGCCTTCGTGAATCCTGCCCTACATTTCTTAAGTTGTGTAACAGACATCACATAATGTTATGATCTAACCTGTTTTTCTTATTGCTGTCAATGTAATATATTTCTGTAATATTCTGTAAATAGAATCTGCTTCTGCTTCTGCTGTCATATATACAGTTGAAACAGGTTGTAATTTGATGCAGGTATACTATTTCTGCTTTCTACTGTGTATTGCTGTAAGTGTATTTTAAAGTGTTTAATTTCTGTTTGGGTGTGTATTATATTGACTTGTTATCAGTAAAAGGAAGTTGTGTAATAAAAGTGTACAGTACATAGTATGAGGTTATAGACAGTTGTGCCAGAAAAAGGATATGTAGCAAAATATTAGGAAACCACATTCATATATGTAGTTGAGTTAGCATGTTTATGCATTTCATGTCACTTTGCAGTACGTGTCCTTCCATTGAAACTAAGTCTGTCTTATTAAATAAGTTATAATTTAATTTAGAATAATAAATAATATTTGCATTAGTAATTCTTAACTTTGTGACAGATTCTTAATGAATAAGATTAGCACCTTGAAGGGCGTTTCAATCCTGCAGTGGTAACCTGAACCTAAATTAAAGCATCACCCCCCATTATGACATCACATCCGGGGCTACATCAGTGCTGCAAATGTGCAAAATGTTTGCACGCACTGGCTGAGGTGGGATACCCCCACCCCATTCAGGGGGTGCACCGCTGGCCTGTCTCACCTGTCCCATTGGGGAGGTGGAGGGTGAGCATACCTGTTGGGACTCAAAAGATGGTAAACTATGCCTGGACAGGGCATAGACAGAGGAAACTCTGGTGGAGGTCCATAACAGTCCTGACATGTAAAGACATCTGACCTTGGTATAGGGGCGAAAGTCTAATTGAGCCATCCAGTAGCTGGTTCCTTGCAAAATTTCCCTCAGGATAGCTGGCACTCAACAGATGCAATTTTATCTGGCAAAGTGAACAGTTAGAGGCCTTGGGCTTGAAGCTATCTCAACCTATTCTCAAACTTTAAATGGGTAAGAAGCCTGACTCACAGGCTTGGAGCCAGGTGTGGAGTGCGAGCACCCAGTGGGCCACTTTTGGTAAGCAGAACTGGCACTGCAGGATGAACTGAATGTCAGGTTAAGGTGCCAAATGCTGATGCTCATCAGACCCCAGAAAAAGTGTTGGTTGATATAGACAGCAGTACAGTGACCATGGAAGTTGGAATCCACGAAGGAGTGTGTAACAGCTCACCTGCTGAAGCAACTAGCCCTGAAAATGGGTGGCACTGAAGCATCTGGACCATACCCGGCCATCACTAGCATTGGGAGCTGAGGGTGCTACACCACTATGAGTAGGAGGGCTGCTGTGGTGGCACTGAAGCCCAGGGCATGGTCCTGGGTAGAGTCGCCATGGGTTCAAATCTTGGTGGTAGTAGCAAATATTTAAACAAGAGCTTTGAAGGCTGAAGTGGAGAAGGGTTCCATGTGATGAGCAGGTGAACATGGGTCAGTCGGTCCTGAGAGATAGAGAAGCACTGTTCTGAAGGGATGGGTAATGGCCTTCATTGCCCTCAGACAATCGAAAGGGAGTCGAGTTCAGATCCCTGAATCTGGAGCAGCGGAGATGAGTGCCTCATGGCATCCAGTGAGGTGATGCAAACAATCCCAGAGAAGCTGGCGGGAGCCCCTGGGAAAGGTGTCATATCTTTTTAAAGGGCAGGGCACCCTGGAATGGGTTCATCCCAAGAGAGGGGCCAGCACCCTGGAAAGCATTGCAGTTCTGGTGGCATCAGGTGAGCTCTCACCAGCCTTTGAAAATCCAGTGGAGAGGGTGTAAGTCTCATGCCAGGCAGTACCCATAACTACATCAAGACAAAGTAATGAGATTCAGAAACATGCTATGTAATGTATTGTCTTACCTGTAACTGCTAAACACCATCAGGTCCAACACATAGCCACTGCAGTCTCACATATTCAGAATCACAAAAAGTGCTACCTGTATCTGAGTCATAGTACATACACGATAAATAAAAATTTTGTGCATACAGGATTAAGGCTGATACAAAATGCTATAGCATACTATGAGGTGGCAGTATTAAAACACACCACAAGATTCAATAAAATCCATGTAGGCTCCGTGTGGAGCCTGCATGAAATGTACTAGTGTACATGGACATGTTTCCTCATCAGCAACACATGATGTATATTAATCAAGGCATGATGCCAAGGGAGATCACAGTAACATGGATATTGAATCCTTGAGGCAGCAGTGTAGAGTCCCATGGATGTGGATTGTCCAGGGACTTCCTGGACAGATGTTATGTACAGGATAATGTATATACCTGTAGAAATATGTGTGATTTGTATTTTTTTTTAAATGCCTGTTTGCACTGTATGGCACAGAGCACAGCAATGCTGAGCTGCACTTACACATACACAGCTGACAACTGCCAGACAGCTAAAAATGGAAAATGGATGTAATTAATTATTTATTTTGTTTTCTTTGAATGCTTGTTTGGGCGGCACAGCACAGAGCACATCAATGCCAAGCTAAGCTTACACATGCATAGGTAACATCTGCCAGACATCTATAAATAGAAACTGGATGTAATTAATTATGTGATTTTGTCTACATGTTTTGATTTCATTTTTTTGAATGACCATTTGTGCGCCGCAGAGCTTAGCAACACTAACAGGTAGCTAAGTAGTATATGTGAAGGTACACTGGCTTTCTTATTATCTAAGTAGCTGAACAGGTAGAGTTACCATCTACAGCATTGTAGGTCCCAGGTTTGAGTCCCCATCAGTCAAGGCCGGTGCTAGCATTTTGTGGACCCCCAGCAAGTTTCAATTTGGGGGCCCTACTCAGGAGAATATAAGGTATGACCACATTGCCATTCCACCCCCTTCCGTGTCAAACCCATCCAGCACTATTTAATGATCACTATAGTGTTACTAAATTCAGATCATTCAGAACTGGTGTGCCAAGGTACACACACTGACCAGCATTTAATACTAATGCCACATTATGACAACCTCCTGTACCAGAGCAAGATAGCTACTCAGAGAACACACACTGACTACATACTCTTCAACTGCCCAGATATTCAGACAATGTCCAGATTTGACTCATTTTTTGGTCTGTTCCTCAAAATTTGTAGTTTTGTGGATTTTTTTTGGCAAATTAGTGAGGGTTGAATTCACTAAATAATTACACTCATTTGAGTTTCAGATTTCATATCCTTTAGAAAATGCATGGTAACATGCCTTTTACTCTAGCAACTTTTTTAAGTTTCTAAGAGCAATATTTAAAATTTGTCCCAATTTTTGAGGTTGTTCTGTCATTATCTTTGGCTTTGTCTAGATTTTTTGTGCCAAGAGATTGAGAGTGATTACTGATTTATGACTGCATGACATTTAGTAGCAACGTTGTTACATTACGACAAGAGATTGAGAGCTATTATTGACTTATGACTGATTGACATTTAATAGCAATGTTGTTACATTACGACAAGCCTCTATACTGCATCAAGGTATCCAGTCCACAGAAGTACACAAAGACACCCACACTGGCTCCCACACACAGCACAGACACACAAGACAAAGACTAGCACCAGACTTTGAAAACAAAATAAAAAAATATAAAAAACAAAATCCATTGTGTTTTCCTTCAAACCAACATTTTATTACACACAGAGTGAGTGATTTTGTCTGTTTACATATGGACTTCTTCAGACTCTGACTAACAGATAAAACTCTGCTCATATTATAGCATACGTTTCCAGCTGTGGGGTTAGTAGGTTACAGGTGAGCAAGACAGAAAACTGATACTAAGTTTAACACTCAAGTGCAAACTGTAAAGTGTGAAAATGTTTTTCATATACTTATTCAGACACTGTATACATATACATACACATACAGTTGGGGTGTGGGGAAGATAGGGAAAAGCACTGTAAAAACATGCAATGTTACAGTTGTCAATTGTCCATGTTGTAGATGACAGTTGCACTTTCAAGTTTGGAATTAAGTGCTGAATTGAAGTGAAGTGACTTTGTCATGCTGCCAGTCTACAAACAAAGAGATGGACTCTGTAAAGATTCATTTTTTGGTAGGGGAGTTGCAATTGGCAGGCAATGGGAAGGAATTAATTCAGATGTGATACTGGACTTCATTAGGAATGGTGACTATTTTATTAGGAAAAGGAGGAGATATGTTATTGTATCATCCAGCCTTGAGTACTTTACTAGAACTTAGATAAAGTTTATGTGATTTTCAAATGTAGCAATTCATTATCTTTACTGTGTTCCTTGTGTATCTGTTACTGTTCATTGGGAATATTTAGTGTGTGTCAAATATGCTAGTGACTGATCTGTTGATCTGCATCTTTGTTGTCCTTCCTGGGCTGAATCTGAAAAAATGGTCCAAGAAATTAGCACTCTAATCCAATTAACAAATTAGAATAAAAAAAGTAATGCTGGAAGGTCAGAAAATTAGCATGGTTCAAAAAGGAAGCGAGTGAACTGATGGGGAAAAGAGACAAGCATAAGGGATGGTAAGAAATAAAGGAAAGTTGCACATAAATGGAAGCAAGAAATACCAACACTGTTTTTGCATTTGCTGACACCCTCCCTTCAATGACATCTCCATAGTTTATGTCTTAACAAATTCACAACAAATCAAAGCCTGTTCAGGAAATAAACTGGCCTAGTGTGTGTTGAAGGATAGCTATAAGGAGAATACAGAAGGAAAACACCTGAGGCTGGGTAAATGCTAGGGTAAATACAGAAGCACATGGATGTGCTGAACGAATGTTTAACTTTACTCATCATAAGGTAGTACAGTGATAACGTACCGGCATGTAAGAGATAATGAGGGATGGAGGCAGAATCAAGCAGGCGATGGCAACCTGTCTAGAGATTAAATTGTGAAAAAATAGATGCGCTTAGGAAGAGATAAGGCAAAGATGCCAAGCCTCTACCTAAAGGTCTGTAGAAACTGCTGGACTGTGCAGTGTCACACAGGGCTCTGCAGTGCCATCTTGTAGCTGGAATGGTAATAATGAATACAATCCATGGCAGTTGAAGTGCATATGTGTTGGTGTAGGTAACCATAAACCTATTACTGTCATGTTTATCCCAGACAAGTTGACTAACAAAAATATATGCTTAGAATCGGATCCGTCGTCATCTTAAATGCTAATGGTGTGAGACATATAAAGTTCTACAGTTTGCTCTATGGTTTCAAATTGCCCAGGCCTTCCCTATGCAATTGTATAAAACTTCACATGCATGATAGTAAAAAATGGAAAACGAAACCCAAGAGATATGGTGCTTCCTAATTTAATGGTAGTACACACCAGGTGTAATGAATGCCTTTGAGGGTATTAAGTGTGAAAATGCACTCCTTTAGAAAACAGGCTACTGCAGTAGAAATCTCTCTCCTTCAAGGATAGAAACCATAGAGCTGGCCATATTTAATAAGGAGTGTGAAGGCCACACGCCTCTACAACAAATATAAAGAAGAGCTGCAGAGACATTAAGGATTTTATACTTGGAAATCACCTTAAATTAAATGAACACAAGGACTTCTGACAACAATATTTTCATACCATAAGGGGACAAGTGTACACAAAATAGATAAAGAAATATTAAAGAAGAACTGAATAAGGCAATACAATTATATATCATTTGTTACAATTTCAGGGACTGTAATGATTCATCAGCTATGTGGTGGTGGTGATGGTGGTGTGCCGTTAAAGAGAAATTAATGGAAAACATGGGCATCAGTGGAAGAAGAAAAGAGCAAAACAGGAACATAGGGAGTATAGATTTGCCATGGAAATTAATATAATGGTGGGATATATTACACAAAGAACATTTACTTAAAGAATAATTCAAGGTCTTTAGTAAAGGTTAGAAAAAAAGCAAGTTTTGCATTTGCAGAGTAAAAAGTGAGGGAGAATTAAGAATTAATTATGAGCTTGAAAAATGGGAAATGACTGAAAAAGGCATATCTATATATATATATATATATATATATATATATATATATATATATATATATATATATATGTGTATATATATATGAAGCAGGCAAGGATGTGGATTTTCAGTTTAGATTAATTCCAAGAAAATTGCCAGTAAAAGGAGGGATGTTGATAAGAGTTGTAATGACCAAGTAAGTAGATTTAAAATATTGGGGGGGGGGCATTACAAAGCACATGTATCTCACCTGTAGAAGGATTAGAACAATTGAGGATACAACTAAAGAGGTTCTTAGAATGGAGTACTTTAAGAATTTTGATATAGTCAGTATATATGGATTGTTGATAATTTAAACAATTAAAAATACTTTTGTCTGTTTGAGGGTTTATCAGGGTATATGAACATTCTGTTAAAAATGAAATAATTATGAACTAAGTGAAATGAAACTGTTTTTAAAGAGTATGATCTGTTAGTTTCGCAGAGATGAAATTTCAAATATATTAATGCAGAGTAACGGACTATAGTCTGAATAAATACCCCCCTTTCAACAAGTGCCATGGGAGCTTAAAAGGAAGCTTCTGATAAGGACATCCACTCATCATATTGTTTCATCATAAACAACTGTCTAGGTTTTGTATTTTAAAAATGTCAGCTCTATCTTTGGGATCAGTTTTGCAACTTTTAAAGTTAATTCCTGCATCTTGGTGATTGCTTGTCAACAGTCCCCCTCCCCTCAGTAAATAGCATAATTATTTCTTCCAGGGGTTTACCATTTTACCAGACTTACATGGAGGCAGGTGCATTATTTGGACTAAACATGTTCTTGGAAGTGCCTGACTGACAACATCTCACATATCTTGATGCTCTTCATTGCAGAAAAAGCATGCTAGCAGCTGAGCGGTAAGCCACAAGAACTAATTTTGAAAGTTACAGATCAAATCCTGAAGACACTGCTTACTTTTAAAATATGTAATACATTTAGACTTTGCGTCTGATAATGGCGGTTGACTAAATGTGAGTGGCAAGACTGGTCGAAAACGTTTTTAGATATTCTCTGTGACAACCAACAAAGTAAACAGGATATCTGCTTAACATATTCACAGGACAGCAACAGGAATTCCAGAAGCTTGTATGACATGCATTCTGATCTTCCAAACATACCTGTCAGCTGTACCCAATTTTGCAGAATGTCCATGGTTTTGCCCTGTCCCTTGTAAAATTTTTGACTTTCAGGAAAATCACAGAGGACTACAGACAATCAATAATTACAGCCATTACAGTTTCAGACATGCATGTTATACAATAGTTATTGTATTAACATTTTTTAAGTGAATTAGTGTAATATTAAATAACAATGTCTTCAATTTTGGATCTTTGACCCCCCCCCATAAGATTTAGAGCTGAACAAAATCCTTGAGCACAGAGATATGTCCCAAGCATCACAGACAGCTCTGCAACTTCCTGAGCCACTAACTGTGCAGAAACGTTCAGGGACAGGAAAAGAAGGCACTGGTGCAAAAGTAATAGTTGTCAGAACCCTTTAACTCCATGATTGTTTGATGGTATTAGGTTAACTTGTTTTAAAGGAGCATTTAAAAGGAAGGGATAACCTACAATAAACAATTTCCCCAGTGACAACTGTCTGCTACATTTGTATTTAAATAGTTGCCAGTCACTTTCTGCAGGATTCACGAAGCCTCCGTGTAAGAGTTATAACTCATACACGGAGGCTGCAGTTAAATGGAGTGATGTCAGCATGCTCTGCATATTAATGAGAGCATGCTGAATCACACTGAAGGCCAACACGGTCCGTGTAAGACAGTAGGGGGCGTGTCCGTAGGCCGAGCCCTGTAAGCGGACACGCCCCCAGAAGAGGGAAAGTACCCAAAGGAAACACCCACGACAGAGTCCACGGAAATGTGAATAAACAGAACACACCACATGCCCCCACAGACTATGAACATAAAATAAATATAAATGAACATGTTATAATTTTTTTTTAAACTGTAAAGATGTTTAACCGTGAGTGCGCTCGTTTGCGCGGGCGTGCCCATAGCGCAGCTACAGTTAGCAGTCAGTGTGAAAGCATATAAAAACTAAATATGCAAAATAAACCAGGAAGCAATAGCGTAGCGGTAGTGATGCTGGCTGCAGAGCAGACATTCATGGTTCGAGCCCCAACAACACCATTTTTTTTTGCAAAATAAGCAGGAAACAAGTCCCTGACAAATATGTAGACATAAAACCACAACTTATGTAAATGTAATGAAATAGCCCATTCATATTGAAGAAATGTGAGGTAACAAAAGAATAAAAAATGCCAGATGTGCCCATAGATGAGCTACAGTTTAACAGGGTGAGTGTATCTGCAAGTAGATGAGCAGTGGTTTAACTGGTGCAAAATGAGTGCCCGTAGCTGAGCAGTGGTTTAACATGCTATATCTATGTGCCCCTAACTGAGCTGAGTGTAATATGCGTGCCGATAGCCAAATGAGGCTTAAAGCAGTGTACCCCGTTTGCGCGGAGCTGCGCACCGCGCAAACAAGCTAACTGACTGGCAACATTGAGCAAGCCGTATCAAAACTGCCTTTACACAGACACACCCCTCAGCATGTCTAGACAGTCATGAAAAATAAAAAGCAGTGGCCAGGCTCGAACCCAGGATACTATACACCATAGTCAAGGTACAGAACCACTAAGCCATGACAGCAGTACCTCGAAATGCAATAATAGCTAATATATAGGAATGAATACAAACTACAGCATGACAATGCAGGTTTACTGAAGTTGATACAATTCCAAAATGGACAATCACAGATATGCGCGGGAAAAACAGACTATATAATCCCCATAGGCGGGAATACACAGCATAAACGATTGTAGAACAGACCTGCAGGCAGAATGTCAGGAGTAGGTGAGTGTAGTCGCTTTCGAGCACAGAGGTGGGGTGTTGAGGAGTCCAGGTACATGGCCTGGCTCCTAGTCCACAATCATGAGGCCCAACTCATGCAGGGCCAGGTCCTCTGGGGAGCATACAGGGCTGAGGCGTGGGACCAGTTGGCTCATGATCTCACCAGTGCCACAGGGATTCCAAGGACTGGTGAGCAGGTCCATCACCACCATGCGGACTTGAAGAGACGCAAGCAGGACCAACTGAACCTTTGGATCCAGGAGGCCCAGCAAACACCCAACGCCCCACTACTGAGTAAGTAACATTTAATTATGTACGTAAAAAATTAAACTAGCTGATATTATGGAGATGTGTATTCCAATATTACTTCATTTATATTACAGCTGCAGGTGTCCGTTCTGTGAACCGCAGAGCCTATGGCGATAGGCTGGTGCGGTTGCGCCACCAGGCAGGTCAGTAATCCACTACCAGTAACTGTAAAGAAATATAAAAGTATGACAGTCAGCAAAAGAGTGCAGTGTAGTCAGTAAGGAATAAAATCTGCAAGTAACAGTGTGAAAGTGTATGCAAGTATTGCTTGATTACAACAGTCCCCAGCCTGTAAGTGTAACCTAAACATGAAACTGTCCGACATATATTCTGAAATAAAAATGCCCTGCCTGTAAGAAAATAGTACACAACCTGCAGCAGGCTGAAAAGTATAGCTGCAGAAGATGATGAAATCACATGTGTGAAATATATCCCTGTGGAAATACTGAAACATGACAGAAGTGAGACTGCTGGAAAGGATTGTAATAACTACTGTTAAAACATGTCAATAAAGCCTAGAAGTACCATCCTGAACAGTAAAATGAAAGCAAGTGAGAGAGTGTGAGAAAGTGTCATGAATCCAGCAATACAGTAGTAATAACCCCTGAATAAAGTATACTGCAGTCAAGACAGAATGAAATGCATGTGAGACTCAAAACCAAACAGCGAAATCTGTTCAAAGTGTTGCTGCATGTGGAATGTGTATCCCAAAATCTGGATATGTTGCTCTCAGTCTGAAATACACAGATAGGATGATTGTCTGATATACCAAACATCCACACTTGTCTACAGCTATATAAAGCAAAAGTAGCAAGATGATGTAGCTGAACAAAGCTAGATATGAATGTGTATGAAGAACACTAAAATGTATATTGATGTTGCAGTAACAGTCCTATCAGCAAGGTGAAATAGTTATCATATAGGAAACTGTAGTTAGAACAGTAGTGTGTATATAACTGTAGCTATTAGAAATGTACAGCATATGCATTGTTATTCAAAGGTGTTAATATTACTTTCTTTACCCCACCCTATAACCACATATAACCCATTCCACGTGAAAATGGTATGTGCAATCACAATTAACACCCCTGGACGTTTGTCCTGTTGGGTCATATATATTTGCATGTCCGTTGATGCATCTGCCCTGTTCATACATCCACACCTGATGGCCTGTTGCCATCAATTAACCCTGCATGTTGTTGGACTGTGTATTTCTGTTCAAATTATGCATGTGTTATGCACGCTGTTCAATGGTGTGAATATCTGGGTGTTTGGTTAATGGGAATGCTAATGCATGCTGTTACAACTAATTGTGAATGGTATTATATGTCACTAACCCAAATTGTCATGACATAATACAAAACATAGTACGACAGGGAAGGCGGGTTCCAGCGGACCCACCTCTCCCACCTCAGCTGGCGAGTGCACCTGGCACTAGTGCCGAGTTCGGACCCTCCTCCGGTGGCCCTGTGCCACCTGCGGGTGGAAGCGCTGCAGGGGATGGGGCTCACCCCCCCTCTGCAAGTGTGGCCGGAGGAGATCCACCACTCACCCTCCATAGCGTCCGGACTGTGGTGCATAGGGAGATTCGGGACTCTGTCCTTGAGCCCGTACGCCAGCTCGAGGCACGGGTGGTGCAACTAACGGGCATGCCTGTTGCCCCGCCTACACAGCCCCCAGCACAGCCCCATCCTGGGCAGTGAAGGAACAGTGGCAACTGCCTTTGGGTGGGGATATCAGTTCCACTGTTGCCATCTGTGGGCTCATGGGCTCTGGATATCCAAACCTCCATCCCCGTCAATTGTGTAACCCCCCCACACGTGTCATACACCACCCCTGTATGCGTCTTGTTTGTCTTGTCTGTTTACCTACCCAACCTACCTCCCCAGCTGAACCGACTTCCTTCACCTGACATACCACTCCTACCTGAAAAAAAGCAAAAAATAAAAAAAGGGCACTCTGTACCCACAAAAAAATTACGCCCCATACATAGCTGCCCATTCCGCACACATGTCCGCTGGACATGGAACCTATCAATTACAATTGGCTGAAAAACAAGTATTATTGTTGTCCTGACACCTCTTTCAGGGGTGGAAGGTTCCAAATGTCACACCAAATTACATACATATGCACAGCTGTTGCTGATGAAGAAATGGGCAGCTATGGGCCTTACCTACATCCCTCCTGCACATCCCAAGCTTGTTTCCCTACTGTCTTACCCTCTTTGTGACCCCTTTTTCACCACTTTCCTGTCTCCCCATTTTCTTTTCTTTCAAAGAAAATAGCGGGTGTCTTGTGAGCTAACCCCAGTGCGCATGCGTGAGCTCCACGCAAACCAGCGCTAGCCCGGTTACAACTGCTTAAAAGTGCCTTAGTCACTGTGATTGACAGGTCCTGTACTCAGTTCAAAAGAAAAATAAACTCCCACTGTCAGTCCCGAACCCAAGACCTTGGAAACACTAGTCTGTACAACTTACCACTAAGCCATGACTCTTATACCAAAACATTGTGCTAAAATAAATATAACATGTAAAAGTAGAGATGAATGTAAAGGGAATATAGGATGTGTTGTACACAAAGCATGTCATTTAAAATAAATGTCAAAACTACTGGATTTCCATAATAGTAGTGTGTGAAAAGAAACAGCCATGCTAGTTGGCAGCCTGTAGATAATAAGGTCAGTTAAAGTACATAGATATATGTATGCATATGTACATATATCTATATCTATATATATATATGTATATATATATATATATATATATATATATATATATATATATATATATATATATCCATATATAGTTGTAGGAGTCAATGTGCATACACACTTGCTACAGGGAACATGAAAGAGGAATGGAGAATTGTGAATATACAACACAGCCTGAAGCATGAGAGAGATACTAACCTTTACAGTCACAGAACACTGTCCACAGCATACCAGCATGGTCCCCGCCCTCACAATCTGAAAGGGCAACGCCTATCACACATACCCTTTTATAGCATTGACCTGAAATCACAGTGAGAACTGCAATCAGTACACAGCTGGCTGTATGCAATTAGCAAATGCTGGCTTACAATTGGTGCAGAGGCCATCACATGGACCTATGCAAATACCTACAAAAGCATCCAGTGCTAACACTCCCCACATGCAATACATTCATTGCATTGTCTGTAAGCAGACAGAGGGGGAGCGAGAAGTGAGAGAGAGAGAGAGAGAGCAAAAAAAAAAAAAAACACCAGACACTGTGACTCTCTGTAACCTGAAGCTGTCAGCACTGACAGTAGCAGCAGCAAGCAGAAGCTGTGGTAATGCAACCAGCTGCGAAAAACAGAGGTAATGCAAAGTAGCAGGTTAATAGTGTGCATACTGTGAACCCTCCAAATGTGTCATAGGTCTGTATCCATAGGTATGTCCATGTGATATGTTGTGTGTACGTAGTTCCACCAAAAGGGGATGACCATACATTACATGTCAAGCAGTCATAGGCCAGGATCCTGGCAGCATGTGTCCATGCATTGGCCCAGCAATGGCTGTAGTGACTGCTTTGAAATGTCAGCCAGGCCCAAAAGTCAGGATCAGCCCATCCCAAAGGCACACTGGCTGGGAACAAGTGTCTGCAGGTACCTGATGTCACTGCATATGCATCCCATACTGCTTAATTCCATAGCGTAGCAGACCAGGCCCATTATGCATATGATGTGGTAATTCCCAGGGTCAGTCGAGGTGCCCCCTTAGTGTTGTGGGACCACTGTTGCCGTATGCCACTGTCCAGGTACATATCCTGTAGCACGGCCAAGATAAACTATCAGTGTTACATGCGGTGGTATGTTCTCTCAGAGTGCTGGTAGCACACATCCAGGGGGACCACGAGGTCACAGTGATGCTGTGTGTTCTCCTCTGCTGAGGGCGGCCCTCACCTGGACATGTGCGATGATAGGGAGGTTACATCCAGCTGGGATAAATATCCCAAAGGTGGGGGAGAAGGAGGGGGGATATGTGCACCGAACATGTCTGCAGGATTGTTGCCAATATGCGTGTGTTTGGTGAATGTTAAGTAGGTGTGGATTAACACAGAGCATATCTGAGGCATGTGGTCCATATGTGTAACATAACTGAAGAAGGCCTTGTGGTCATCCATAGTGTTTGTGTCCATTTCCCTCCAAGAGTAGGCCGTGGCTGTTGTTATGACGGACTGTAGCGTAGTACCAGTGCAGACCACAGATGCCTACCCTTAATGTGAATGTGCTCTGTCCTGCAGTAGCCACCTGCTATTGTTATACAACCTGCCTCTGTCTGGGGTCCACCGGACAGGATGCCTAACCTTTGTGCATAGGGTCTGGGTTAGACATGTGTGTGCAAGTGTCATGCAATCCGTGGCATGTCCGTGGTAAGCATTTGCAAAGGGGTCAGCAGTGTGGCTTGTGGCTTCCACTGGCCCAGTGTGCTGCATGGATACCATCCCAGTCCCAGCAAGTGAATAACTCTCTAACCACATACATATCAAAGTAGTCTACTGTGCTGGTGGTGGTGGTGGGATATGTATATCCAGGCCGAGTAACGTCTGTCCACATCGCAGTAGTGGACGGTGTCCCACATACAGTACCTTGGGATGAACCCCCAGAGTGAGGTTGTGCATTGCACCTGTCAGTGTGTGCTGACCGATGGGGCATGCTACTACGTTGTGTGGAATGTGGCAGGTATTGTTGCACAGGTGTTGGCTGAGCACTGATATCTGGCCATGTACCTGTGTATCCACCACGACACACACATGCAACATATGGGAGTAGTAGTATATCACTGCACATGAGTATCATGTATAGTATGTGTGCCATATATTGCTGACATGGTCTGCTGATATCCTGTCTGTGTTCTCTTCCAGGGAGATGGGGCGACAGCGTAACCCGCCTACTCTGTGGTGGAAGATGAGGAGATCCACCAGAGCCTGGTGCGGGAGTATGACATCCTGTTTTCCCGCACCAGTCAGAATCAGCAGGAGAGGGCCGCACTGTGGCAAGATCTTGTCCGTAGGGTAAATGATATTGGCACGCATAACAGGACATATGAGCAGGTACGACATCACTGCAGTGATTTAATCCGAAGTGTCCGGCAGCGTGCACCAGATATCCACAGGCAACAGGTTGCCACAGGAGGTACCCCCCTCACCAGACTGGAGGGGCTACTCCAAAGTGTTGTGGCTCCATCCCCGGAACACCAACAGCAGTACACCTGCATTATGATGGAGGCTGGTTCCACACAGCAGCACGACATGGAGCGTGCAGGTAATATGCCATATGTACACCTGACTGTTCTGTACACTGTATCATATGCAATATCAATGGCACAGATGTGCCCACTGACATTAATCTCATCATTTCTGCAGGTCCCTCCAGGGTTACAGAGAGACAGGCCATCCATGCTGGTGAGTGTGTTTAACATAACCTATAATAGTCCTGATAATGCTAGTAACAGTAGTGTAACTCAGTAGTGCTCTGTGTGTATACTGCAGGGTGTGCATGTGTGCTTGTGTGCAGGTGTGTCTGTGCCCATGTGTGCATGTGTGCAGGTGTGCCTGTGTCCATGTGTGCATGTGTGCATGTGTGCATGTGTACACGTGACCATGTGTGCATGTGTGCATGTGTGCATGTGAACACGTGTGCATGTGTGCATGTGTGCCTGTGTCCACGTGTGCATGTGTGGATGTGTGCATCTGTGCATGTGTGCATGTGTGCATGTGTACATGTGACCATGTGTGCATGTGTGCATGTGTGCATGTGAACACGTGTGCATGTGTCCATGTGTGCATGTGTCCACGTGTGCATGTGTCCATGTGTGCATGTGTCCACGTGTGCATGTGTGCATGTGTGCATGTGTGCATGTGTGCATGTGACCATGTGTGCATGTGTGCATGTGTGCATGTGAACATGTGCATGTGTCCATGTGTGCATGTGTCCACGTGTGCATGTGTGCATGTGTCCACGTGTGCATGTGTCCACGTGTGCATGTGTGCCTGTGTGCATGTGTGCATGTGTGCCTGTGTGCATGTGTCCATGTGTGCATGTGTGTATAAGTGCATCACTGGTAACAATGTCTGGAGACTGTAAACTGTGTTACCTGTCTTCATCCCACAGGTTCTGGGGCTGCTCTGGTGACCTGCAGCAGGGAACCTGAATCCTGTGCCACGGCTGCTGGTAATGATGATATATGTGTAATGGTACAGGAAGGTGTGTCAGGATCTGCCATTGGTCAGCCAATTGACAGTACACAGCTGTCAACCCCATCATTGTGCACAGTCATCCTGCCTGTACATCCTTTGTCACCATTGTCCCTAGGTGATGGACAGGATACAGCGGGCATAGACCAGGGTAATGTGGTACCTGTGGCACATGCATCCCCACACAGCAGCCATGGGCAGGGTTCTCAGATGGTACCACACAGACAGTTGCCCATGGGTTCTCATGGGAGCATCCGTGGGCGTACTGCCTCTGGCCGACATGCCCAAAGAGGTCTGTCAACCTCAGCTATATTTCGGACTGTCATGCAGGCTCAGTCACGTATGGAAAGGTACACCAGACAGGGTCTGAGGGAGCTCAGAGCATGTTGCACAGCCATGACAGACAGTATGCGTGACATTGCGGATGCTATCCGTAACTTCACCGATGTCATAGACAGACATTGTGGGGACATATTACAGCAGTTCCACAACCAGATGTCCATGAGCCAGGGCAATGGTGGGCGTCTGCGGCGTCGACGTGGCCGTATGCTGGCAGCGGCAGCAGCTGGCAGTCGGCACGGATGGCAACAGGCTCGCGCACGCCCCCATAGTGCCAGCAGCAGCCCCAGCAATGCTGGGTCTGTGCTGTCATCGGAACGCCCCAGGAGACCACGTGCACGTGGCTCTGGACAGTCCCAACAGGGACATGTGTCCAGTCAACACACCCCCGCTTCTGATGACAGTACCCTGTCCGGCTTTGTACTGGATACGGTCCGTAGCACCCCTGCCAGGCACAGGTACCGTGTCCATGCACACAGACACTGATCTGTATGGCCTGCCAGGTGCAGTCTGTGGCTGTCCACAAACCCCTGTATATGGCAGCCATGAGGTGGAACTGTGTGCGTGCATACACACATGCAAAATGTTAACACTTAGGGCAACCACATACACACACACACTGCACCAACACTGCCCCACCCTGTACTGCTGCCCCTCACCAACACACATACACACACATGTCATTTGGTGGTATCAGTGGCTGACTCAGGCATACTTAATCCACACCCTGTGCATATGATGACACTGTGCCACCTCCTGCAATCTCCAACATCATTGCAGGAACAGGTAAACACATTGCTGATGCACAGGGTGACTACATAGACGTGTATTAGTAGTATCATGTTGGTAACAGTACAGTGTGCTGCTATGACTGTGTGTGTACCCCAGCATGCCTGCTGTAGTAACTGTATGAATGTCCTGAATTGTTATCTGCACCCATAGTACATACCAAAGTATAACAGCTGCACATAATTGCATGCCGGTGGTAAGGTTGTCAACAGATAGCCGCATACATGGGTAGCACAGGGGGAAAGCTAACGCAAGTAGTGATATGCAATGGTGGACATGTACAGTAATGGTGTCAAGATGCCCACAACGACTATGCCATGTATATGTTCGTGCATCTAGATATGTGTGCAGTACCAATGTCGTCCAGATCACAAATAAGTATGACATAATATTGGTTCTACCATGGGCATCTGTGCTGCGTATTCCTGGGTACATGTTGATAGTGCCTACATATTTGCATTGTTACTTACTGTTATTGTTACCCCTTCTTTGTTGTATAATGCAGTACTTCCAGCCCTGTGTACTGTAGCTTTGTTCGCATGCATGTTCGCTTGGGGTCCCCTGGAACACTGCTTACACCTGCAATGCAGAGTTACAGTGCTTCTGTAGACTGCTAGTGACATCTGCATAGCGTACCATATGTATGTCAACCTTACACATGACAGAACGTCACTGTCTGTCCTGTACGCATGTACGTTGCCTGTGACACATTGCACACGTCTTACCTGGCATTTACCCACGTGTGCAGTCATATATGTCAGTGCTATGAAACAGTGGCAGTCCACCCACACATACACACCTTCAGTATGTTGTTCCCCATTGGCCCTATGTGTTGGTACTCACCATGGCAATCACACTACTAGGGTGGCATGTGCAAAGGTAACCTGTGAATCGCCTCTATGGTCCAGTTGTGGTTTATGTGAGTCATGTGTCATTGTCACAGCTGCCACATGTATGCAGTCAGCCATCACCCTTGGCCAGGAACGTACAACACATGTGTGGGATGCCACCACACAGCCAATCTGGGGACTGGTCTCTCTGAACCCAGTAATGCCATACCCTGTCAGGTGGTATGTCATATATACTACGTCCAGGACAAACGTCAAACCCAATCCCTGCTGCTACTATTGATAATACCCCTGAAGATGTTCCTGATAGCTTTGACCAGTCTTTTACTGAGACATTGCAGGCCCTAGCTAGCCATCTACCTCCTAGCTCCCCTGGTACTGAAAGTAGCACCCCTAGAAAACTACTTGCGTCCAGCTGCCAATCAGTCGCCACTTCACTTCTCCGTACCTTGGTTGTAACAGTGAAACCCACTACACTGTCTGCTGATCAACTCCCTGCCGAGTACCTATCAAAACCAGATGATGCTATTGCTTACCCCATCTCAAAGGTAATCAAAGGAACTATGTTACAATCTAACTTTCCCACCATCTGGAAAATGTCATATGTAATCCCACTTCACACAGGAGGCAGCTCTACTGAAGTCTCCAATTATAGGCCAATAGCTATACTCTCTCCACTTGCAGAGATTATGGAAACTTTCGTCATAGACAAGTCATGCACCACCTAATCCAAACTCGCATTATGGCAGACACTCAGCATGGCTTACGTCCTCATCACAGCACTACGTCAGGCCTCCTAGCCTTTACTAACACCATAAGCCATGCTTGCAACATTAATTATATATCCACAGCCCTCTTTTTGGATAACTCAAAGGCATACAATATGGTTGACCACCAACTTGTACTCCACACCCTGCACAGACTGTCTAGATACTGGAGCCTTCCAACGGTGTCAATCCTACCTGCATGGTCAACAGCAGGCCGGCCTCTGGCAGAACAAACCCTCTAACCTTCTACCTAACACCCTCAGAGTACCACAAGGCTCTATCCTAGGGCCCTTGCTGTCCTCCATCGTCATTAACGACCGTTATACTGTCATCCCAAAAGTCAGCTGTATCCAATATGCTGTATACTCTACTCTGATCTGCTCAGCCACATCTCCAGTAGAGTTATGGTCAGCTACCCAGACCACCTTTAATACAATAGCAAACTGGCTTTCTGAACATCATCTGATCCTAAATCCCAATCAAATTAAACTGCTGATATTCCACCAACACGTAGGTCTACCACGTTCACCGTTACCATAACATCAACTGATGGCACAATAATCTCCCCTGACCCATCTCCGAAACTATTAGGTGTCATCATAGACAATAATCTCATATGTGACATACATGTTAACCAGATTAGCAAAGCCATCAATAGAAAGCTAGGGTCACTTTACAGAATTAAAGCCTTCCTAGCCCCTCCAGCTAAAGGTGCCATAGCTCGCTCACACCTTGTTTCAGCCCTTCTGTATGCATCCCCTCTACTCTCACATATGAACAAGACTGTCCTTAACAAGCACTCAATTTGCTACAACCACATTGCCAGGTTTGTCACTGGCCCGCCTTTTAGGACTCATCATTGCATCAATCTAAATCAGCTTGGTTGGCTTGCAATACCCAGCCTAATACAGTATAACCAACTGATTATGGCCTATAAAATCCTCTATAATCCAGACAATACTCCTGCACTTAAATTATCACCCCCTATAACAATCCTAGACCGCTTCGATCCTCTAACAATGTACTACTTCAAACTAGCAAGTTTAATAACACAGCTGGTGATTCTCTCTTTGCAAACCCTGTAAGTAGATCCTGGAACTCACTTCCAGCTGATATTACCCTAATGTCCACCTTAGGTCATTTAACAGTAGACTCAAACAACATTTGTCACGTAACTGGCTATGTCAATGTATCAAGCCTGGCTAACTCGAATGTGTAACTTCTGTGAACCACTGTACTGTGTAATTTCAATTTAATCCTGGATTGTGCTCAGGTCTAACATTAACCTGTGGAACATGTTTGACTTCCTTACTTATGTAATCTCTGTAAATAATCTGTTTGTACTATGTAATGCTAGTATTCTGTAATGCTGCATCTGCTACCCTCGTAGCTTGTCTCCACGGGCCTCCCCTGGAAATGGACATGCATCCATTTGGGCTATCCCAGTCAACAAATGTAGGATAAATAAATAAATCAATACAAGATATTACAGTGACGACAATACCAGTCGGACATTGACACACACTGACAGCATGCTGAACACACTGGGGCATACGTGGGGACTCAGACTAGCAGCCTGCCTTTGCATCACACACCTCCGCAGCTGGCACACAGGCATATGTTCCGTCGGAACAGAGCACATGCCACACATGGCACGCACATCCCCTGTGCCACACACCCACAGCCTGTAGGGCTACACAACACACCTGCTACAGACGTGTCAGGTACCTGTCATGTGTGCTGTACTGGGGTCCCGCTCAACAGGCTGTATCTGGTGAAGGCCACAGTGATATGACTCAGGGGCACTATGGTCCACCACAGCACACATGCATACAGGTCAGACAGAGGCATGGACAGATATGACTCACTCATTGACCATGCCAGTGTGGCTGCCTGGGACATACCTCCCTGGACTACATGATAGGGAACATAGAATGGATCTCTCAGCATGTGGCACAGGCCAGTATGAGCCTGATGTTGGTTGCCAACATACCCTCACCAGGTATTCTACCACTATATGTGGGAAGGCTGTTGTATGTCTACATTATGCTCAGTCTCCACTGTCATTCATAGGGTATCCACTGGCTGTCAACGTGTGCTTACATGCTAGGGAAGCCACATTGATGTTCACGGGTCATCTTGCACGTGACACACATGGCCCGATGTATACTGGCAAGGCTCCTTGGTACACACATACTACCTTATGCTGCAGGACATGGTTTACATAGCGACCTCCATGGGTATCACACAGGTTAGGACACTAACAGTGCTGCTACACAACAACAGCAGTGTACACCGGAGGATGCATGCACCAGACACTGCCCTCAGCACGGTGAACTGCAATGTCTGTGCAGTACCGGATGCATGATTCATGGCTCACAGGTGTTACCCATCACTGACAGGTTATGCCCCATACCATGCCTGTCGTCCCCTACACATGTAACACACATGGATAGGGGGGTGGTATCCCAAGTTAACACAGATACACACACCTCCAGGTTGTTGGCACAGCACAAACCATCAGGGCCTACTCATGTGCACCTGACAGTGTGTCAGACTGCCATCTGGTTCATAGCATGGCAGACACAACCCTCACATACACAGGAAGACCACCTATCCTCCATAACAACACCGGCAATATGACAGTCCCATGAACTGTGTTTATAAGGCCGTACTGCATCCAGCTGTACATTGTGTGTGAGCATTACTGTAGCTACAACACTCTAGTTGAAGAGTTCACAGCATGTGGTCACCGAATTGCAGTGGAATGACATGTTACCACTACCACAACAGGTGGGAACATGCAGCACCTGTACATTGACTACATGTACACTATATGGCCCAGACCAGATGTGTATCCCCTGCTGTAGGTCTTTCACCATAGACACCCACACTGTATAGGGACATACCACGTGCAGACCCTGCACAGTAAGACACAGTCATATTGGTATACATTGCTAATACCATTTATCCACACAAAGCATGTGTCAGACATGGTAACTACTGCAGGTCACAGGTATTTATGTGTATGTGTCACACACATACATCATGTGTGCAATGCCATTGCTGGGTTAGGCAATGGCATGCATTGTTATGTACAAACACCCGCACAGGGTCATACTGTGTGACACAACCACACGTGACAGTTGTGGCTTACCAAAACATGCCTGTCTGTACTCTGATGATGGTAATAGACACAGTAGCAGAGCACACTATTGGCATTACTAGCCAACTAGCCCTGTTTGGCTGTGCTGATAGTGTGGTGACATCCCCTGTGTTTACTGGTGGAGTATGCAGCATCTGGTGTATTGTAGTATTTTCCAAAAGGATCTGTTCCCTCACACTTGCATTTACACACACCCTACTACCCCCACACTCATGCACACTTGCCATTTGCAGAATTCATTCCCCTACCTACCTAAGTCATGACACGTGAGAGGGACGCATTAGCAAAGCGCACTGTTCGGTTTACTAGATAGTTCCTCGTCTCTGGCTATACTTATAGGGTGCTGACAACATCAGTACTTTGAAAGGGTAATGTGCATCAGGTAGTGTGATCACCTGATTGCCAAAAGTAACATGTTTTTCATACGGAAATGCACACACACACATGTCATTTACAGGTTTCAAACTCGTAGTGTGATCACCTGATTGCCAAAAGTAACATGTTTTTCATACGGAAATGCACACACACATGTCATTTACAGGTTTCAAACTCCTACCTAATTACATTACGATACGCAGGGGAAACGCATTAGCAGAGCACGCTCTTCACATTACTGGGAGGCTTCCCTTCTCCTGCTGTACTTATAGGGTGCTGACATCATCTGTGCTTAGAAAGGGGCGTGTGCATCCTGTAGTGTGTTCTCCCAGTTGCCAAAAGGAACATTTCGCTTATACATATTTGCACACACAAACAATAACCCCCCCACCCCCATCCCAACACACACACTTGGCATTTGCAGGAATCAAACCACTACCTAACTATGTTATGACACTTGAGACGGATGCATTAGTAGAGCGCACTATTTGCATTACTGGGAGGCTTCCCTTCTCCTGCTGTACTTATAGGGTGCTGACATCATCTGTGTTTAGAAAGGGGAGTGTGCATCCTGTAGTGTGTTCTCCCAGTTGCCAAAAGGGGCACATCCCTCATACATATTCGCACACACACAATAACCCCCCTCATCCAAACACACACACTTACCATTTGCAGGATTCAAACCACTACCTAACTATGTTATGACAATTGAGACGGATGCATTAGCAGAGCATGCGATTCGCAGTACTGGGAGGCTTCCCTTCTCCTGCTGTACTTATAGGGTGCTGACATCATCTGTGTTTAGAAAGGGGCGTGTGCATCCTGTAGTGTGTTCTCCCAGTTGCCAAAAGGGGCACATTGCTCATACATATTCGTACACACACAATAACCCCCCTCATCCAAACACACTTGCCATTTGCAGGATTCAAACAACTACCTAACTATGTTATGACACTTGAGACAGATGCATTAGCAGAGCATGCTATTCGCAGTACTAGGAAGCTTCCCTTCTCCTGCATGTACTTATAGGGTGCTGACATCATCTGTGTTTAGAAAGGGGCGTGTGCATCCTGTAGTGTGTTCTCCCAGTTGCCAAAAGGAACATTTCCCTCATACACATCTGCCACACACAATAATACCCCCCCCCCATCCAAACACACACACTTGGCATTTGTAGGATTCAAACCACTACCTAACTATGCTATGACACTTGAAACAGATGCATTAGCAGAGTGTGCTATTCGCATTACTAGGAGGCTTCTTTTCTCCTGCTGTACTTATAGGGTGCTGACATCATCTGTGTTTAGAAAGGGGAGTGTGCATCCTGTAGTGTGTTCTCCCAGTTGCCAAAAGGGGCACATTTCTCATTCATATTCGCACACACACAATAAATCCCCTCATCCAAACACACATACTTGCCATTTGCAGGATTCAAACCACTACCTAATTATGTTATGACACTTGAGACGGATGCATTAGCAGAGCATGTTATTCGCAGTACTGGGAGGCTTCCCTTCTCCTGCTGTACTTATAGGGTGCTGACATCATCTGTGTTTAGAAAGGGGCGTGTGCATCCTGTAGTGTGTTCTCCCAGTTGCCAAAAGGAACATTTCCCTCTCACAGCCTTTCACACACACAAACCCCACTCACCCACACACACTGAGCATTTGCAGGATTCGAACCCCGACCTAATTATATTATAACACTTGAGGGCGACACATTAGCAGTGAGCACTATCCGAATTACTGGGCATCTGTTCTGCACCTGTAGTATTTCTAGGGTGCTGACATCTTCATTTCCACAGAGGTTTGTAGATGTCGTACTACCTGTCAGGTGGGTGATAGCATATATATGCATTTGCAGCCACCTACATCAGGGTCAGATGTGCACATCGCACTGGCAGGTTATGTTCTATACCATGCTTTGGGACCACAGGACCTGTAACACACAACACAACCAGTCCAGCACACCACACCCACATCCAGGACACACACTTAGCTTCCCTGGGAACAGTGCCAGGATATGCAGGTATTCACATACACCATTCCAGTTGTTAACATCAGGTACATGCATATTGTGTGTGAGTACTACTCAGGCCTCTACCACTTTACCCTACCGCCACTACAATTTGTGGGTCCATGTGCTATGGCAGAACCACACACCACAGCCACATGGGTTAATACATATTGCACCTGTCCTTCTGCAACGTGGGTACTCACTGTTCCACACCAGAGGTAGACCACCATTGTTGATACCTGCCCATGTCCACCTTTCCCTGGACATCCATATCTCATCTCCACCCCCAGGCAAGGTTATCACTGCACATAAACTGTGTTTAGCACAAACAGACTCTACACTTGTGTAGACTGGGGTGGATGACTTCAGAGGACCCATGCTGGAGGACTATACTGGCCACTCAGCATAATCCTTGACACTTGCATCCTATGAGCATGTGTACAGTTTGCATTGGTCATGCTATCCCACATATACCCATGACTGCTCCACAACAAGACACCTGTCAGCTGTACACCGGCCATATATGCGCCGTTCAACAGACAGAGCGACCTACTACATTGCAGAGCTGTAGCCCACAGAGGGAGGACATCTGTGGACAGTTCCAGCATGGCACTTCATTCACACATACTCATTACAACACAGTGTTGACAGTGGAATCGTCCAGAGAATGCAGGTAGGGCTCCCCTCAGTCTGTTATTGACGGACACCTACTGTCAGAGATCCTCAGCAACCCTCTCACAGCACACACCGAAAACATGGCTGTGGCTTAGCACATTCAATCCCTGAGACCTCCACGGTGCCCCTGCTTGACAGAGGCACAGCTCACTAGCCTCACATGTCCCCTTCTGTGACCTACTTTACAGTGGCATGGTAGCCTACTATCCTGGGAATGCTGATGCCAAGCACACTCTGGCTGAGCTGCCATTCCCTGGGGCAAGAAGCCTAGTATTGACCTCTACACCCATATGTTCAATTGTCGGATGCACAATATTTGTTGTGCTGTTCTACTGTTTGCAGGTCTTTATTGCCATAGCATTCCCTGTTCCTATGACCAACTTGTGTATCTGTGGCAGATGTTTGCATATGACGGCGATCCACTATGTCTCTGTGGTCATTTACTGTGTGCACTGGGCTGATTGCTGTGTTGTGGTTGGTTCCTGGACTGACACGTACAAATACCAGATATGTGTGGCCAACTGCTACACAGAGATATGGCCTAAGTGTGTGAGCATGCCCAGTTCAGCCTTTCCATGTCATGTTGTCTGACATATGCCTCATTTATCAAAGTGTGCGAGAATGCCCAGTGTGAGCTTTCCATATGTTGTACAGTGAAGTCCAACACATATTTGGGTGTGTGTGACCTTCATCATTATCACACGTTTATGATTGTGTGCTGGGTGTCATGTTGTGTACTAACTGGCCAACTGCTTCGTGTCTGCCACAACAGGGATTATACTGTGCCTACAGGAATTGCATGGGATACTTTGCAGACAGTTCTCAACATACTTTCATAATGACCTAACACTGTAGTACCGTATAGTGTACTGGTTCGGTATTTCACTGTAGTGGACAGTATCCTGGGCTTTAGTCCTATCACTGCTTGACATCTTCATAGTGAGCACGACAGACTGTGTAGGGGCCAGTTGTGCACATATGACCATGTTGCAATATGTTCAGATATGGACTACCTACACCAGGCTCGTCCAACATTGCTAGTGTATTCCACAACATGGGTGGGCATTGGCAAACACTAGCGATGTTCTGTAGGCCATTGCTGATGGTAGTCACAGGGTGTGTTTGTTCTTTGACACACATTGTAACTGGAGTTTGCCATTACATATGTCATGGTTGGTATTCTGTGCCTCTGTCTACCTCTGACATAACAGTGATACCCAGGGTAGCCTACCATCTCCCATACACTCATCAGGATGCCTCTTGAGGGGTGTCGATATGTGGCACTCTGGCTGCCCTGTACCAGGAGTTTACTGCAGTGTGGGGGTGCCTTCTGTGTTATGGATCATTCTGTACAGCTTGTCCTATTTATGTCAGTGCTGGGGTTCAGGTCTCTCATGTGCATAGCTCACTGCCATTCAGATTGTACAAGGTGCAACATGTTCATTCATTCCAGGTTGGACATGGCATCATACATCAGGCAGAGCTTTCCTGTAGCCGGGAAGGATGGACGTGTGTGGGGCTGCAGTTTGTTTACTCAGGCAACACATGGCATCTGTTCAGGCTCTTTGCTACCCCTGGTGGGGTACTGATGTGGACTTTACAGTCGTTGGAGGTGTCTGCTGCGGTATATCCCACAAGGGCTATTGTAGTCAGTTGTGATGCTGATGGAGGATGGCTGCAGAGCCAGAGTGGTTTCCCCTTATCTACATCTGCCAGCCTTCATGTTTGGGTGGGTATATGGTACATGTTTCTGCGAACACTACAGACACATGTTTGTCCAGTGCAGGTTATTTATCACCTTTTGTACCCATGTCTCACATTACATGTTAGGTGCCTCATGGGTTAACACCTGCGTGGTATTTTGTGGGCACTTACTGTATATCCACAGTGGTTGTCTATACACATTTCTGCGATTAGCCTGCTGACTTGGCTATGGCTACAGTTGTTTGTTTGTGGGTGGCCCTTTTGTGGGTTTCTTGTGTCAGCTGGGGGTCGGATACAGTGGGCTGTTTGTACTCCTCTGCATACATGCTCAGTCACAGTCCTTCCATGTTGGCCTATACCTATGGGACATGTATACAGAATGGGGGTGGGGGGGACAAGACCAGGCCTTGTGGGATGCCACTCATATCCGCTTTGTAGTCTGGCATGGATGCAGCATGTCTGACCATGTCAGTTCTGTCCTTGGTCTGCTTTGCAACCCCTCTACTGACATAGGGGTGTATATTTAAGCTGGTGAACATATCCATACTGAACACGTACAGTATGGTCTAGAAGCATGTGCACTGTCCAGCTACGCTGTGTGGACCACATAGCCCTCATCACTGACCTTAATGACTGCTTCAAATGGGTCAGACATGTTTAGGGGCCGGTTCTGCAGTTACAACAGCCACAGTGTGTCGGGTCTGGTATCAGTAGGTCCACATTAGCCTTCTGTCTGCGGTACGTACTGATCCTTTCCATAGCTGTACAGAACAAGCTTGTCAGGATCCTGGGGTGTTAGTTTGGAGTATCCATTCAGGCAACCCCTTTGTTGTGATGGACCACTGTTGTTGTACACTGCTCTTTGGGTACATACCCTGTGGTAAGGCTGACATTGGCCAGTAGTGTGATTTTGCATTCCATTACTCTTGGGGTCCATGTTGGCCTCAGCACAGGACACCGTCACATACCTTTGCTGCTGTGTGTTCTGCTTTGCAGATGATGGTTGTTACCTCAGCATCTGCAATGTCAGGGGACCATCTGCTGGGATAGGTATTTTGCACTTGGGGGGGGTTGTTTGCACTGCACCTGACAGGTTGTATGTTAGCAATATGTGTGTGTGTTTGGTATGCTGTTTGTAATATCTGTGTGATTCGGAGCATATCTGTGGATGCCCAACATGGTTCCTACCATCAGTTGGGTAAGCCTTGTGATTATCCTTAGTGTCCTGTACGTGTTGTATCTTCATAGGTTCATGGGTTCATAGTAGGCTAGACACCCTAGGCCATTGGTAAGCCTAGCTAGAGTGTGTGTGTCTTTTGCCACCCCTTGCTATGTTTAATTATGGCCATTTATGAGGTTCTTCACTGTGCCTCTGTCTGGTCGTGACACAGTGGGGACTCCCAGTATACATGTACGGTCATCCATCCACTTGGCAATATTCCTGTTGAGGGGTGTCAGTGAGGGGCTCTGCCTACCATGGATTAGGATCCTGTTTCTGGGTGTGGGGGGCCTATGGGTTATGTATCTGTCCCTCCAGCACATCTTGTTTCATTATGTGTTGAGGTTGACATCTGTGACTCTCACAGCTCCAATGGCTTTGATTTCCTGTGGTGTAGCATGTCCATTACTCCTGTGTTGGACATGGCCTGGTACAACGGACATACAATGCCTCTATGTAGGCAGTGTGTGACTGCAGTCAGCTGGGGTGTCTACAGCCAGGCAGCATATGACATATATTTCGCACCCTTTATCCTGTTGGTGGGGTAACTATGAGGTCTTCCAAACTGCTGCAGGTGTCACGTATGGTACATCCCATATGAGTCATTGTACTAGATTGTGGGTCTGATAAGGGGACAGTACAGCGGCACAGTGACCCCTGTTGATGTTGGTGTGAATCCTTTCATGATCCGGTGTCCAGTATCAACAGTCTTCATAGCCACATTGGTATTGTGGCTGTCACATGACAGATTAATGTCGACCTGTGTCCCTAGGTCCCTGATGACTCCTTGCATACATAATGGTTTGACACCTATGTGGTACTTTGTGTACCTTGTCTGGTATTTGGTGGGACATCCATACTGTCCAGTGTCTTCGGATGTCTGGCTGGGGTTCTTGTGTGTGAGAGTGTGGTCTGTCGCATGCTACAGACTGTACAGCAGTTTTAACTACAGTTATGTGCACATGGGTGGTGTCCGCTGCTTTGTGCATTGTCAGTTACCTGGCTATATGGGTGTCTGTGCTGCATATGGATACTCCCCCTCCTTTGATGTCTTGGTGCCGGTGTTGGGGCCATAACACATGGTATGTGGTATAACCTAGTAGTGCTGGTGTGGTATCACTAGGCCTGCAGCAGGCTTCTGTCACTGGGCAGACATCAATGTTCTCCATAATGGGAAGTGCCTCAGGGGCATGCATATTGCAGTTTACACATCTGGCATTGGGCAGCATTACCCTTATGTTTCCTACCACTTATGTTTTCTAGGGTGGTGGGTAGTCTTTTTGGCCTTGCCTACATACAGCTCTATGGAGGCGGCAAAGGCCTTATCCAGTATCCAGACGCCCAGGGGTAACAGGTGCAAGCCATCCCTGGAACAGCAGCATGGCTTGTCATGCTTGACATCTCCAGCGGACACACATTACACCCTCTTGGACTGACAGCTGTAACTGTGCCAGCTGTTTAACATGAGCATTCTGTGTTTGTACTGTGGCATCATTCTTAGTGAGGGTTGGATGCTGCACACAGCCAGTGTCATCCCACCCTGGGGTACATACTCGGAGGGACCATACATGTCTCATTTGTTGTTGACCAGGGAGGTACATCTCAGGTAATTCACCCCAGCATGGACATTAAGTGCATCATATTCCTGCTTGCTTTGGGGTGACCTGCGTACTTGTGTTACGTGGCATTTTGTGGCTACCTACAAGCAGCTTACTCTACCCTTTCCCTTCTTCAGTCTGGTGAGTGGGACAGCTGTGTTTCTGCCTATACAGACACCTATTACGACTGTATCAGGCATTTGTTTCTCCTTTGGGCCTGTGAATGTGTGGCACACCAGCTTTACGTACTATTCGTTGCATGTGCTATGTTTGAAGGTTGTAGTTGCTTGTGATCTACTTTGGAGGCATCTGTTGGTGTGGTGTGTTTGTAATTGAGGCCTCCGGGCATATTTGTCTGTGTTTATGTGTTTGGTTTACAGTTGTGGTAGGTCTATGTGGGACTGGGTTCGTGGTGTATGTGGTTACCTTCTCCTCCTGACTAGTGTTGACAGTACTGGCTTGTTGGAGCTCAACCTCTGCTTTGGATACTTGGATGCATCTATCACATATGTTTGTATTTATTCAGGGGTGTTGTGGTTGTCTGTGTACTTGGGACAGGCGTCACATTGCCTCTGGATTCATAGGTTATACTTGTTGTGGCTGGACTTAGTGGATTGTATGTGTGGACATATGTTGTTGCCATACTACTGGTCAGTGAATACTTCCCTTTTTATGTTTGCTCTATCATGTGGTATCTTCCTCATTCTCTTGCATGGTTTGGTAATGGCTGGAGCCCAGCATGCCAGATGTCTGCGTGTATGGCATTGTGTGTTGTTGTTATTTGTGATTGCATACTCCAAGCATTCCTGGCTGTGTTCATGGAATGCCTGTATAACATGTTCTGTGGTGTGTCCCATGTTCTGCACTTGCACAGGGCCTTTTGTGGATTCAACATCAGTTTTGTGGGCTGCAACCTATACTTTACACATTTTTTGCACTGTGGTATTCTGGCCAGGGACTGGGGTCGGGTGTGTATTTCCAGTGTGCTTACTCTATGGTCTTGTCTTACCAGTGAGGGGTACACTTCTCATCTAGCCATCCAGTACACATGTTGCTGATTATCACATCCAGTATGCTTACCCCTCTTGTGGGGGTAGTACATTGTTCCTGAGCAGTTTGGTTTATGGAATCTGGGTAATTTTCCCCTACTGTGTTGGTGCTAGTACAATGCTACCAGTGTTTGTCTGGGTATTTTCAGTCGAGCAATATAATGTGGTTTGGGGGGCTTGATATATTCATGTATTCCGACATAGGCCAAGTGATGTTCCTGGTATTAGGACAGTGGTCTTTAGCAGGCTATCTACTGCGAGGCAGTTTTAGCCATTGGTATTTGACCATGGCTATTCCATGCTGCTTCTTGTTGTGGTACCAACATGGGGGTGTGGTTATCCTTGCCATTTCTTGCTAGTCACCCTCCTTTTGTAGCTTGTTCCATGTTTTGCGGCTGTACAGCACAGTATGAGGTGTGACCTGGTAGTGCTAGGGTGCTGCTGTGAGCCTTGCCCAGTTCTCTATTACAGGACTGGTATCTACATTCTCCTTACTGTGTGCATTTACACTGCACACATCTTGCTGTTTACATCTGTCATGGGGTAGTATTACATCTAGGTTCCTATCCCTTGTAGAACCTATGAGGTTGGGTGTGTGTTTTGCGACTTACCTATTCAGGGCATGTTGTGGGTACTGACAGCCTTTGCCAGTATCCATGGGGCATGGCATGCTAGGTGCATGCCACCCCTAGCAGGTGGTGCATCATGTCAGACTCGCATATCTTCCCAGCCTGTGACACATTGGCTCCCCTTTGACTGACTGCATTACTTCAGCCGATTATTGTACTTGATCTTCTTGTCTTCATAGTGTGGCATCATGCTTGGTGAGGGTGAGATGTTAGGCAGGGTCTTCATGTTTGCATATACTAGATGATGTTACATTGTTTGACACATGGCAATCATGCCTCAGGTGGTGCTGCAGGGCTGCCTCTGTCGGATGCACATACTACACTCCCTGTACATGTTTGAGAGCAGGTTGTGTCATGTTAGGCATCCCTGTTACTATATGAGTGAGTCAGAGGGGTATCATTCCCAGGGTTCCTACTGTGCCAGTGTATGTGCTATGCGTTGCCTCTTTGCCAAGGCCAGGGCATACTGGGCATGCCTCCTTCTGCCTACTGGGGCAGGCTCAGGTTGTTCCTCCTCTGAGTCACGCTCTGCCTGTGATGGCCTTGGCAATGGTGGGGGGCTGTTTGGCCCGGCCCTATGCTGGTCCTGCTGCAGCTGTTTTCGCAAGATCATATTATGTAGCATAGCACATACCATGACGATTTGGGTACATGTAGTTGGTGTGTACTGCAAGGCTTCACCAGATATATCCAGACACCGGAACCGTGACTTGAGCAGCCCAAACACACGCTCTATCACATTACGTGTTTGTGTGTGTGCCTCATTATGGCGTTCCTGTTCAGGTGTGTGTGCGATTCTGATGGGTGTCATCAGCCACGGCTCCAGTGCATAACCTGCATCCCCCACTAGGTGTCCGTGTGGGATGTCCCCATTGGCAAATGTCTGGTACAGCTGCGTCAAATGCCAGATGTGGGAATCGTGATAACTCCCAGGGCAGCCAGCACACACATTCATTATTATGCCCTGGGCATCACACACGACCTGGCAGTTGATGGAGGGGAAGCCCTTGCGGTTTATGTAGGCCCTACCCCGCTCACCTGCTGGTGCTTTGATGCGTATGTGCGTGCAGTCTATAGCACCCAGTACCTCAGGGTATTCCGCTATTTGCTGGAAGAGACGCATATTGCTGGCCAATACCTCACGGGCATTGGGGAAATATACATGATCACCGACATGTGCTGACATGGCATCCAGGAACTGGTGTAGTACCCTGGAGGCTGATGCCTGTGATATTCCCATCATATCACCAGTTGGTCTCTGGAAGGTACCTGTTGCTAGTATTCTTAGGCCAACACATACCTTGGTTTCCACTGGGATGAGTTCCCCTCTGTTGGTTCTGTGTGTGAGGAGTGGCCTGCACAGCTCAACAATCTGCTGCAGGAGCTCTCTGTCCACTCTATAGCGCTCTACTATCTCCAGCTCATGTAACCCGTGGTAGGTGACCCTGGGCCTGTACTCTCTTCTCCGTCTCCTCACTGTGGGTTGTCTGGCACCATCTGCATTGTCACCGCCCTCAGCAAGTCGCCTATGTCTCATTATGACAGCTATGGCAGCCCCTAACATTTCTGCTCTGAGTTCAGCTTTTTCAGTTTTCACTTCTATTAGCTTACTCCTGTCTTGCACTGTCTCTTAATGAAAACATCCTGCACTACTGTTTGCAGAGTTTTAAGTGCTGGGCTGGGCTACTATTCTGCCTGTGTAATTGCCTGCTTCTAATTATTTTCACCTGCTAGCTTCAGCAGTTATCCCTGCTAGCTTCCTATTAATTCTGTTGCTTCCTTTTTCCTTTCTGTTTCCTCAGGGGGGAGCAACTTGCATACTATCTGAAACACGCTCACAGTGGCTTACACGTGCGCACACATGCTTACACGGTTAAGAATCTACTTATTCAGGTTTAAACACGCGTACACCCGCGCAAACACCGTTACACGTCTGCCAACAGCCTCCAACATACTCAGACTGCCTTACACGCGCGCACACCCGCGCAGTGTTAAACTTCTCCCAACATGCTCCCACATGCTCACACTGCCTTACACGCGCACACACTGCCTTACTCGTGCTTCATTGCGCGCACACGTGCGCATGCATGGCCAGCAAGAAACTTTGGTGTAGGTAACAGTGTACACCTTCCATTTCTTGTCTTTCCATGACTTATCTAGTGGCACACCTCTTTCCATGATCTGTGCCTGTCATCTGTCATGTTACACTGGCCTCCAATGAACTGCATTTCTTTCTACCATTCCCCCCTGTGATGTCACCTATCTCCTACTCTATTCCTCCCCCTTTTGTATCTCTTACACTACTCTGACCGTGCTCATTTGGTATGTGACTGTGAGATTCAGTATCCTAACCCTCATTTACATGAGATTGCCTACTAATGCTTAGTTACATGTCTTAGACTCAGCTTCCCCCCTTAGCAACCACTACACGGTGGCCATGTTGGTTTTGGTCTGCTGGTCCCTGCATTGTCATTCCATGTATTGCATGAAACCCACATTTGTGGGTTTATAACCTTCTTTTTTATGTTTTTATACAGCGCAGCCCATTTGCGCAGGGCTGCGCTGGGTTTAAACATCGGCGATTGCTGAAAAAAAAATCATATTTTTAATATTTTTGCATCGGGTTATCTTGCCAATGGCCACATATTTGGCCATTGTCATGCTGCCTGAATCATATGCAACCTTTTTTTGGAGCTGACATTGCTCCGTTGTGGATTTTGCAGAAATGTACTCAGTTGTCAACTGAGTACATTTCTGCAACTACGTCTCCTACACGGACTGGTTTCTGCTTCGTGGATCGCTAATATACCTCATTTGCATACCTTTCGGATGCAAGTGAGGTATTTAGCATGTCCACGCCCAGTCCGTGTAAGAGACGTTTTAGCTGGTCTCTTACACGGAGTTTAGGGCTGTTCCTGGATCGCGAGGCTTGCATGGAGTGTTGCACGTCTCTTACACTCCGTGCAAGCCTTCGTGAATCCTGCCCTTTGTCTTTATTATTTGTTACAGCTTATAGGCTGATTAGCCACTGGCTAGTTGAGAAACCTATCTCATGCATACTATTTCGCTACACCCCTTAATACAGCATTTCATCCTTCTAAAATTAACATATGAATAGCAAAATTAACAGTAATTGATAAATCAGTATTAATAATCAAAATAGTCCTCCTCACATGGGGTAATTGGCTAGGCTTAAAATGATCCATAAGGGCATTTAGTCAAGTGCTAATCTTTGAAGCTATGAAAACAGACTAATGGGAAAAATGATTGTTAGTGACACACACACACACACACACACACATATATATATATGTATATATATATATATATATATATATATATATATATATATATATATATATATATATGTATGTATATATATATATGTATATATATATATATATATATATATATATATATATATACATGATTCAATTTTCAAAGTACTGCATGGCAAGAATGTTTCAGTAAAGATATATTTAAATAGAAAGTAATTTTGCCTAGGAAATAGGGTCAAAACCATTGTAACATTTTTTTGTTTATATTGCTTCAACACCATTTTATACACTGTAGCCCATAACCCTTAAAGCTGCCAAGTATGCAGCATGGTACCGTTCAGGTGTCGGGTGCAATGCATGTGTGCTGCATAGTACGGCAGCATACTGCTAGCTGCAAAGTGCAAAGTCTAACCAGCTAATGCAAACGTTCTGCTGAAATTCAAGGAGCTGGGATACCTTGTGCTGTTATATGAACAGCGAAGGCAATAATAGAAAGTAAACAGAGTGTTCATTTAGCTGCCAGGCTCATGTGCACTACAATAAAAAGCACACAGTTGGAAGAAAAGATTAAACTGGGCAAGAGGACAGAGGCACAGTATACTCCAGAGTCTAACAGTATATCGGTAGTCAGAGATTCCTATTCTCAAAAGTACCGCAACACCACCTTTGGTTAGGTACTTGTCCCTTTGTAGAAATTCAAAATACTTTTTTCCCAATCAAGCTCCATCTGGTAGTTTCTGATGCAGAAATCCAAATCAGTGAATAACATACAGGGATATAAAACAGTTAGCAAAATGTGCAACTTGCATATAATCTGTGGGTTGGGTTGCATGGAGTTTCTAAACAGCTAAATTGTTACTGGCACACTGCTGTTGTAGTATCGATCGCTTTATGTTTGACTGTAAACAACTACTATATACTGACATGGAATGTACATCCGTGGTGTTACACAAAATACTATTAACATGAAAGCATGGCTCTACACTGAACATCTTACTAAGGTCCACCTACAAATGCTTTTTGTGGACACTTCCTGAGCAATACTTAAGTTTAGCATGTTATCTATTGTATGTATCCCTGTATGAAGGTGAAACCCGCTAAACAAAGATGATTGTTTCCAGAAGGATGTGTAAGCTTTGGTCTGATTAAACTGGTTTGCGCCAAATCATACAGAGAACAAATCAAACCCTGATCTACATTGAATAAATCATTATTTAAGCCTTCTGCAACATATCTGTCACTATTACATATATGTTATGTAGGTCAATTGAGTGTAGCTTACAGACCAATCAAGAAAAAAAGCGAAAAAAAATTTGCGATTGCACGGTGATGACAGCTAGCTGTGCAAACATCCAAGAGGTATGGAGGAACAAACTGAGGAGATGGAGAAACTGTAAAGAGCAGTGGGCCTAAGAGTGAATCTCGACGGACTCCTACTAGTATTGCAAGGTGGCAGGATAGGTCATTATTCCATTTGACTGCTTGATGGCATTCTGTGAGGTACCTTTGAAGCCAAGTTACTGTAGAGTGGGATAGGTTGAGTGAGGCAAGTTCATTTAACAGTTTTTGGTGTGATACGGTTTCAAATGCTTTGGACATGTCCAAAAATTTAGATGCTACTTGTTGACCATTATTTTTAGGTGATGAATAGTGTCCATGAAACTAAGGAGGGCAGTGGTCATACTATGGTTGAGCCTGAAAAAATGCTGCGAGCTAGTTAGGAGTTTGTGATCAGTTAGGTAGCCATAAGATTGTTGTGGATGCATTTTTCTAGGACTTTTGACAAAGGAGATAGAATAGCTATTGGTCTATGGTTTGTGAATTCAGGTGATACACCGCCCTTGTGTAGAGTGATGATGTATGAGGTTTTCGAAAGTTTGGGAACATACTGTTCTTGATTGATCTGTTAATTAGTATAGAAATAGTATGGGCTCTGGAATTAGCAGCTAGCTAGAGGTATGAGGCTGATAACTGGTCAATAGCAAGGGTTGTGGGTTTTAATTTATGTAGTAGTTTTGTTATGGTGAATGTTTGGATGGGTGCTAGGGAAAAGGTAGTAGTGTTGTTAGGGGGGAGCAGTGGGATGGTTGGATGGGTGGGGGTAGCATGATTTAGGAGGGATAGGATGGAGTTAGTAAAGAAAGAGTTAAACTGGGTGGCCAAAGTATCTGTGGTATTGGAAGTGGTGGGGGTGGGGTTGAGGAATGCCCTGATTGCGGAAGTTTTTTTTTATACTACTCCAGAATTTTTGACGATTGCTATGGTGGATGTTTTGAATTTGAGTATAGTAAGCTCTTTTATCTTTTTTGATTTGGGTTTTGGCTTTGTTTCTTAGGTGACAGTAGGTCTCAAGAGAGTTTTGGATTTTGTTGATGTGATATAGGGTCCAGGACTTGTCTCTATCTTTAAGTAGTTGTTTGGTTTCATTGCCTTCAACTGAGAATATTTCAAAAAACATGCACGTAGGACTAGGTGCACAGACCAAACCAATAGTATGAGAAAAGCAAAAAAAGGGGGGTCCAGCACCAAATTGGAGTAGAAGGCTACATTTATTGATGTAGATAAAATAAAAAACAAAAAGGCATACCAGTGTAGTTAGCCTTGACCTGAATTTTTCTAATTGGAGATAGAGTATTTAGAATTTCAAGGGACATAGTATTGAAATATTCTACAGCTGCATCCAAAACTAAAGAAGGTTTATTAGTTAGGATCCAGTCAAGAATTTTTTTTTGCCAATATATTTGTCTATTCTAGTGGGAGAATTTATAATCTGTGCATATCCATTATGGTTGATGGAATTAGAGGAGATTTTAGAGGAGCAGGTGAGCTAGTCAGTATTAAGGTCACTCATAATAATAGTCTCCTGACTGAAGGAGATGGATGACCAAGAAAAGAGTTTTTCTATGGTGGTTATGACCAGGGGGAATGCAGACTGGTATTAGTATTATGTGTTTGTTTGGATTGATTTCAAGGATTAATTTTGAGTTGACAGATTAATATTTTGCTGTTGTACAAATCAGGGGAGTTCTTTGTAATCTGTTGATATCAAGTGTGTCCTTGTATAGGATTGCTACCCCTCCTCCTTGTTTGTTCTGTCTGTCAGCTCTATGGATGATGAAGCCATGGGGAATAATTTCATTGTCAGTAATTTGGGGTAGGAGTGGCATTTTTGTGGCAAGCCTAAGGGCCAAGTTTTTGGCATTAGGTAAGGAGACATGCCTATATGTAAGTGAATATTGTTATGTTGCTTAGTTTGAAGAGGCTAGGGCCAATGAGGATATTGAATGTGGAAGAATGGGGTATTGAGTTAATAGGGTTAGTGATGGATATTGAGGAGTAATATTTCTGTGATAGGAGGTAAGATGGAGGGTGAGAGAAACTAAAATGAGAATGACAATTTTCACAAGGAGCATGGTGGAATGCATGGGGAGTTGGTGAGGGTGGAGTATGTTTGTGTGGTTGAATGATAGTGTGGTAAGAGAATGGGATGGAGTTGTGGCAGATTATAGGATGGTTAGGTGAGAATTTTAGATGGAAAGGTGGATGGTGGGTGTGGAAGCTGATTGTGTCTGCTGAGAGTGGGGAAGGTTGTAGTTGGGTTGGCTCAAGAGTTGTATTGGCTCTGTGGGCTAAGGAGAGTGGTATGTCTATGTATAAATGTAGGTGATGTGGGGGTTGGTGGGAAGTGGGGGCAGGGTAGGGCAGGGCAGCAGAATGAGCTCGATCAGAGGGAGGGTGAACTGAGCAGTTGAAACCCATGCAAAAGGCAGAGCAGGTCAGTGTTTGAGAAAACAATCAGAAAATTAGAGAAACTCAAGTACCGTGCTGCAGGTCAGTGTTTTATCTCAGGAGAACAATGGTTCCCATAGCTAGATAATAGCTATTGTAGAGAGGGCACTCTGTCAGCATTATTTCTTTCTTAATTTAAAATTTCTGAGTGTCATGGCCTTATTTATCTTGAGTTAGCTTGAGTTTTGAACGGGGTGGGTTTAGGTTCACCCAAGTAAAATCAGTTACATCATTAACTGTAAAATGTATACACTAAATGCATGGATTTATCACTAATGTGAAACAGGGAGGGGGTGTTGCAGAGTAGTGTGCACGCCACTCATTCTTTAGACAGTTCCTAGGGTAAAACTAATAATAACACTATACTGAACACATACTTCTTCACCACTTAGGTAGGGTTGCAACTACTGTAACTCAGATATAGCCATACCACACACCAGCTGGTTTTGTACTATCTCAGGTGGTGTGGAGGGGACCATATTAGTGGCTAGGGACTGCAGAAGAAAAGAGAAAATGGAGGATTAGATGATTAAGAAAGGGTATTGGAGAAAAGACTAAACAACTGAAATCAATTGTTTTCTAGGCTAACACAGCAGTTTACCTACTAGTTATTCACTTACATTTCCAGATACAGTAGGTCACATGCAGAGTATAATGGCACACACAACACAGTACTATTAGTGCAGAATGTTTTTTTCTCATTTAGTCAGCATTACATTTCACAGTCAATGGAAGTCTCATTAGAGTCTTTTTGTACAGCACATAGTCTATAATTCACAGTGTGTCAGTATGTACGTGTGTTGAGGAAAATAAAGACATGAATAATGGATGAGTAGGCAGCTTAAAGACAGACTAGAACAGCATCACTATGATAAGATTTCCAAGAGATTACAATAGTTTAGAATTTAAGCAGATATCACATATACTGTCAACAGCAATTTATTCATCTAGCTGAGAGCTTTCATATGAGACTAAGGAATTCTATCTGTGTTAGTTTGTTGTTGAGCTATTTAAAAGAATGTGAACATTATATCTACCTATATATATATATATATATATATATATATATATATATATATATATAGTAATATCATAAAAACAACAGTTAATATCTATTTTTCTGCACTAGACAGAGGTCCAATATTAATGCAGTTGAGTTTGCCATTGTGTAAGCTTTAAGATGAAATCTTTTAAAACCTTGTACATACCGTGGTTTAGGAATTATTGATGCAAATCTGAACAACCAATATTTGTCGCCTAGAGGCATCAGTAGAAGTTAACTGCAGATGCACCTTCAGGTGTCACTTAGATGTAATGAGTTAAGCATGGTTAATGGCTACTCCTGTTTGCACATTGCTAAGCTTCACTAAAACACGGTTGTGCAAGTTTGCGTGATGCTAAGCAATGCAGCACTTTTTTGAGTGTTGCACTATGACGTGTAAGGGTGGGAAAACAGCTTATATTAAGGGCAATACATGGGAATTCTGCAGTATTCATTGGAGTCTTATTAACCTCTCAATATGACTGGTGTTGTTTGCTAGGGAGAGCACTTTCAGGTACAGAGGTGGGGTTCGCAAGAGTGCAGACTATTTGTTAGACTCGTGGTCCAAAACTATGAACCCCAGCTGTTGTAGGGCGATTACCAGGGCTCAGAATGTAAAGCTGAAACCTGGGATCAGTTGGCCAGGGAACTTACCAGTGCTGAACAGTGTTATCACCACTATGATGACCTGAAGCAGAGGAAGAGGGGAACCTTGGACACCTGGGTCCAAGAAGCTAAGGATGGGCGTGCCCCACAGATATGCAAGTATATTTGCAACTACATTGCTAAAATACAAGCTGAATCTGTGCAGAACTGGTATGCATAACGGTGTGCTTCTCTTCCAACAGTTGCAGCTGAATGGGCTCGCAACGTCCAATCCCATGCCAGGTGACTGGCCAAGATGGGCAGTGAACATGGTAAGCACAAATATTTTCTAATTGTAGTGCAATAATCAATAAACAATACCAATAACAATAAGTAATAAGGTGTAAAGCAGGACTGTAGTTTGATAACTAATGTGTTATAATATGTGCAGTAGGACTGTATTCACTGCATGTCTGTTCTAATGTTGCTGCAGTCAGCTGTAAATCTGAAATAAATAAAGAATGCAAAAGTAATTGCCTGATAAATGTATTGCATAACTCACAGTATTGTTCAGGGCTGTCTGCAGCCCACTTTCACACACATAAAGCTTTCTATTCCTCCCAGTCCAGGAACAAGGTATATGGATAGGAAAGCCCACATTCTGGGTAAATATCATGTGTATATTTTATAGATTCTAAGGAGCAATAACAATAAAGTGTAAAGCAGGATTGTGGTTTCATAAGAATATGTTCAAATAAGTGCAGTAGGGATGTATGCATTGGATGTCTGTTCTAATGTCACTGCAGTCAATTGTTACATAATGTGCACATGTCCCCTGCAGTCATAGCTTCTGTGTTCTACTCCCATGCCTGCCAACTAAGACATGATGGCTGTCTAGTCTACTTACTGTACACAAACATACCTCACAAGTGTCATGATTTTTCATAATGTAATGACAACTGCCCAATCTGTCTGGTCCGTGATTAGCAGATATTGCAATGTATTTGCAAATCCATTTACAGAAAACCTTGGTAGTTATGTATATGCACATTATGTGAAACAGTTCCATGTAGTTGTGTACCTGCATTTGTTAGTGCTTGGCCCATACTGTCCCATGCTAACAGCTTGAGAGGTATGTACGCACTACATCATATATATATAGAAGAGTTTGAGTCACTGTACTCACAACTGAGACTGCACACCTATAGAAGTATGTATTAGCAGTCTGTGTATTAATATTTATTTATTTATGTATTTTACATTTTTTTTTTTACCGGGAAAGTCCAACTGGGCACAGGTAATTTTTCAGCAGAGGCCAGGGGAGAAAAGCTCCACGTAACACTAACACTTGTGAGAGATGCAGCTATTTAGCCAGACTGGAGGCTGAGCTCTCTCAACTCAGGACTGGCAAGACCAGGCAGGAGGAGAAGGCAACTACACACACCACAATACAAGTCTCACATAACTCAACCACACCACTGAATCAAACACATAAACACACTAAGACATACTCGGAGGCTCTGAGTAAAAATTTACCTAAACAGCAGAGGCCTCCAAAGCAGACACCCAAGCAACTGCAAACTCAATACACCACACAAACAACACATAAACAACAAAATCAGTGTGCAAAGCAGTCACTGCCCTTAAGGCCAAATACAACACCAAACATACTTGTCATAGGTGACTCCATAGTCAGACACACTGCCGTCCTGCTCACCAGACTGAGTAAGGAGAAGGTCACAGTAATCTGCCTGTCGGGCGCTAGAATCCGCCACATAACACAAGCACTCAGGTCTCTCAACAGCAGGTACAAGTGCGACTCAGTCATTGTCCACGCTGGTGTCAACGACCTGAGATGTACCTCCTTGGACTACATGAAAAGAGACATTGAGGAGCTCTCTGATTATGTAGCCCAGGCAGGTATGACCCTGACCTTGAGCAGTATCCTACCTTCACCTAGAATGATGCCACAATACAGTGATAAGATGATCAGCTTTAATAATTGGCTTAAATTCTGGTGTCATTCAAAGGGGATCAATGTCTGTCTGCCTGGGATGACATGCTGGACAAGCCACGCTGCTTCCATGAGGGACGGCTTGCACCTGTCACCCTAGGCTTCCGGATATTGGCAAAGGCTCTTGCCACCCCATAGTGCCTTTTTAGGCAAGGCTCAAATTCTAAACCTACCACCTTAGAACACAAAAGTAAAAACTAAGGGTAATGCTGCTCAATGCCAGAAGTCTCAATCTCAAGATGCACTCGAGGCCCTTCTCAGTATGGAGAACATCGATGTCTGTGCTGTGACAGAAACCTGGTTCAAGGCTCCTGAGAGCACCCCAGCACTATCAGGTTTCACCTCATATCATGCGTTCCGGCCCCAAAATCCGGACAACACCAAGAATGGAGGGAGGGTGTCCATATTCATAAAGGACACCCACACCTCAAGGTTGGTGGCAACGCACGATGCATCGGAGACCATCCAGGTGCAATTAACCATAGGCAAGACTGCTCTGCAATTTGTAGCATGTTACAGGCCACCCTCTCAAACTCAGGAACCTCACATGGCCTTCCTGAAAACAATGGAGGGGATAAATGTATCTCCAAACACCATCATACTAGGTGACTTCAACTACCCTAATATAGACTGGGAACACTACTCAACCCCAAACACTCTAGCCCAAAGGTTCCTGGAGTTCATAAACTCAAATGCCATGGAACAACTAGTCACCATCCCCACAAGAGGAGAAAACATACTTGATCTCATCATCACGAACATGGGATCACAATGTTCAACACCGGAAGTATACCCCTCACTGGTGAGATCAGATCATAAACTAATCTCGCTGGAGGTCCTCATCCCGCCCCCACCTGAAATAAAAAAGACCACAGTGAAAAACTTCTCAAAAGCCGACTTCACACTTCTAAAAACTAGTGTGGTCTCCTTTAAGGCCCCTGAGCCAGTGGTAAACATTACTCAAACCGCTGAATCACTTACAAATGCCTTCTACCAGCACCTACAGGACTGCATGGATCAGGCAATCCCAAACAAAACTAAGACTCTTTGTACCAAAGGCAAGCGTTCAGTCTGGTTTACCCCAGCCATAGACAAGCTCTACAACAAAAGGAGGAAGCTACTACAAGATAGAGCAAAATCCTTGAAAGGTAAGACAACTTTGATCATTATAAGTAAAAAACTAAGAGCTCTCATAAAATCATCCAAGGCAAATTTTGAGAGAAAAATCACCAAGGACTCAAAAGACAATCATAAGGCCTTCTTTAGCTATGTTAGAAACCTAGGAGGAAACTCCCAGATATGCTCAGAATTAGTTCAAAATGATGTGAAGATTACTGAACCTACACACATTGCCAACATACTGGCTGATAGGTTCAGTGCAAACTTCTCCCCCTCCCCAAAAGGAGAGATATCTATACCAGAGGATTGTAGCCCCCAAACATCTCCAACGCCCAGGTGAGAACTGCTCTCTCCAAAGCAAAAAACACAGCATCCATGGGACTGGATGGTGTCCCCAGCTGTGTGCTCCACGAACTCAATGAGGAATTAAACCCGCAGTTAGGACAGCTGTTTAATCTTAGCCTCACCTCAGGATACGTACCCAAGGAGTGGCGCACGGCGACTGTGGTCCCACTTCACAAGGGCGGTGCCTCCACCGACCCTGGAAATTACCGTCCCATTAGCTTGACAAGCCTTATCTGCAAAAACATGGAGAGGATCATAATGGAACTCATAAATAAAGACATAGGGAACTTGCAGACTTTGGATCCAACCCAGTTTGGCTTTGTCAAAGGCAGATCATGCCTTTTAAACTTGGTTGACTTTTTCGAGACAGTCACCAAGGCCATTGATGTGGGAAAGGCAGTCCATACAGCCTACCTTGACCTGGCAAAGGCCTTCGACACAATACCCCACTCAGGTATCATCGAAAAACTCATCAGCTTGAATGTAAACCCATACATCACAAGATGGGTTGCAAACTGGCTAAGTGACAGAACCCACAGGGTCAGAGTTGCTGGAGCCATGTCAGACTCAAATCCTGTCACAAGTGGTGTCCCACAGGGCTCAGTCCTGGGTCCACTCTTGTTCGGCATCTACTTTTCTGAAGTACAAGCAAACACAGGAGGTTTATGGCTGACAAAGTTTGCAGATGACTGCAAACTGGGCACCATAGTCGAAAACACATCTGACACAGATATCCTTCAGAAGGGCCTCACAGAAACGGATAACTGGTGCCAGAGCCATGGCCTAAAGTTAAATGCCAAGAAATGCATAGTCATACCCTTCGGGAAAAACAAGGTTACCCTTAGCTACCATATAGGTGGCAATCCACTGAGCACAGAAGAAGTCATCAGGGATCTGGGGACCCAGGTTGACAGTAGCCTTTCGTTTGACACTCATGTTGCTAAAGTAGTTAGGAAAACCTTCTACATTGCCCACCTGATCATGAAGGAATTCACATCTAGATCAAGGGAGGTCATCGTCCCCCTGTACTCATCACTCATTAGACCTATGATTGAGTACAATGCCCCATTCGAATGTATCTGACCCGACACCTGCAGTAGCTGGAAAGGCCCCAAAAGTTCCTCACCAAAAGGATAAAGGGTCTCAAAAATATGTCTTATGCTGCCCAACTGAAAGAACTCCAGCTCTATTCAGTCTCATACCGCTTGCTCAGAGGTGACCTGTGCCTGACATATAAGGCCATGTCAAACCCTGATTTGCTGAATATGCTTCACCTCAAAAAATCTAGATCCCTCAGAACCACAAGGGCGGCAGACTTAAACCTTGACACGGTTATTAATAGAACGTGCTGGAGGGACAGATTCATCACCCAGAGACTCCCTATGCTGTGGAACAAAATCCCGGTACATGTGAGGCAGAGCACCTTGCTGGCCTTGTTCAAGAGGAATCTTGACCAATGGATGGGGGATTGCAGATATACCCCAGGGATTACTTCAGTGTCACTGCTTGACAGAGGCACAGCAAAATAATAGGCATAGTTTTATTCAAACTAAAGGGGTGGCGAAAGCCAAATAACTATGGGCTAGGCTTATAAATGCCCTTGGGCAGATAGCCTAGTATGAACCTATGAACCTATGAACCTATGAACAAATATAAACATAAACATTGTTGATGTTGACAAACTTGCAAGGACATTACATGAGTATACAATAGTACTTACACAATGATGAGAAATACATTTACCACAGGTAGCATAAACATAGTATATAAAACAAAAGTAAATTCAATTTTAGTAAGTTACAGGGCAAGTGAGTTCAGGAATAGGAGTAAGATAGCACCCAATGAGCAGTATATGCTTACCTATACAAAGGTTAATTTTAGACAGTAGAGTTACAGGTGCAAAGCCAACCATTGTTCAAGTGTGTTGTTAGTAGTTTTTTAAATTGTGCTGTAGAGGAGCTGATGATAATGGGGGATGGCCATTTATTCAAGATTGTAGGGATGACATTTGAGAAGAGTGATTCCCCAGCTTTGTTGCTAGCTTTTGTGGTATCCAGGATAAGTTTATTGCTGCAACAGAGGACTGTAGAAGTAGTATATGGCCATAGAAGATTTTGGAGTACGGAGACTGTATCAGGTTGATGGAGGATTTTGTGTCCAAAGGTTCATTGTTTATAGTGCCAGCCAATTTATTTGTTTAAGAGATGTGCAGTGATGAGACCTATGTGTGACATCAGTCGCAAATTTGGAGATTTTATTGTAGCAGGATTCCTGTTTGGTTAGATCAGTTTTACGAAGGTTGATCAGAATTGGGGAGGCATATAGGAGCGCTGACAGGAGGTGTGTGGGCGACAGTAGGTTTTGTGGTTCTAGTTAGAAATTGTTTGCTCCTGTAAATTAGACTTAGTTTTTATGAACCTTTTTAATGATTTGAGCAATGTGAATATCAAATTTTAAGTTGTTATCAATTTCAATGCCTAGCAGATTAGTTTGAGTTATTGTGGTGATAATTTTATTCTTGGATTCTGTACTAAATGTTAAGTAGCATAAGGGAGATTTTGTAGGGTGGAAGACAAGAAGTTTTGTTTTGCTGGGGTTGAGGATCAGTTGGGAATTGGTGAGCCATGCTTCTACAGATAGAAAAGATTCCTGGGTAATGGTGTTGAGATGTTGTAGTGAGTGGGCTGCATACATTAGTGTAGAGTCATCTGGATATTGCATATTGTATAGCAGATGCATGAAGAGTGGAGGTGTGGAGATGGTTAGTGAACAGAGAGAAGAGTAGAGGTCCAAGGATGGAGCCTTGTAGGACCCATAAGGAGACAGGGAGAAGAGAAGAAAGATGGTGTTGCCACTGTATGGCATGCTGATGTCCTGACAGATAGCTTTGGAACCAAGTGATACAGGAGCTACAAAAGTTAAATGAGAGCAAGTTGAGTAATTTATTGTGATTTACCATATCAAAGGCTTTGGATAAATCCAGAAATATGGCAGATACATGTTCTCCATGGTTTCTGAAGTGGTTAACTGTATTTGTAAAGGCCTTTAGGGATGTGGTGATGGGGAGAAAAATGTGTTGTGTGTTTGATAAAAGTTTATGTGTGAGAATATAGTTTATAAGTTGGATATGGATGACTCTCTCAAGGATTTTAGATAAGGCTGACAGGATGGTAATTGGACAATAATTAGTAAATTCTGTGGAATTGCCTCCTTTATGTAAAGGAATGATTTCAGAAATCTTCCAAATGGTGGGTATTAAGCCCTCAGATATTGATCTATTTATAAGTATAGCTTCTGGGTAAGCAATTGCATCTGCTGCAGTTTTCAGAAAGTCATCTAGGAGAGTGTCCACAGCTAGGGTGGTTGGTTTAAGTTTTCAGAGTAGTTTTTTATGGTATCTACAAACACTGGTTGTAACTTAAACTGATCAGACACTGGTTGCAACCTAAACTGGTTGGCGCAGTTTTGTAAGGTGTTGTACAGCCAAGGTGCAAAAGAGGCAGAGTTGTTGGGAATGTTAAGAGAATCTGCAAGGGACTGGATAGTATCAGTAAAGTATTTATTAAATCGGGTTGCTATATTGTCATTGAAGGTGGCTGAGGTAGGGGCATAGGTAATTGGTTTACCTAGTAGAAATATATTATTGACTACAGCCCAGAATTTTTGTGGATTATTATGGTGCTTCTCTTGAATATTATGGTAGTAGCTGATTTTATCTAGTTTTACAAGTTTTTCAGCTTTGTTTCTGAGTTCTAAAAATGTTTGTCTTGTTTGTTTTTTGTTTTTTGTGAAATTGTTCCCAGGCCTTATCTCTTGATTTTAGTAGGTATCTACATTCCTTGCTTAGCCACGATGCAGAATTAGTTTTTACTCTAATGGTTCTGGTGGGTGCATGACAGTTTAATACAAATAATAGGTGGTATTGAAGGAGTTTATAGCCTCTTCAAAGCGTAACTGTCTGAGTGTTTCCCAGTTACAGCTTTTTAGAGCAGAGATAAAATTATTTGGGTTAAAGTTGTTTTTATTCCATCTATGACTTCACTAATGGTAGATTTTTATCTCTCTCCCCACCCCTTATCTTCTTTAATTTATTAATGTTATTTATTATTATGTGTTAACATTAATATATTCTGTTAAACTAACTGTGTTGCTGGTGTTATGGGTTATTGCATTCTGGTTTGCTTTTAACATACTTTCTGATATGTTATTTAATGTTGTGTTCCACATAATATACCTTAATATGTGTTTGGATTAATCAATATTATGTTCCATTATGTTAATACTAACATTGGCTTGGTTATTACTAACCTTAATTTATCTTTATATGTAATTTACTACAGTGCGACAAGGTAGGCCAGTTCCAGGTGATCTATCTACATTGGCTCCTCCGGCCATGTCACCTGGGCTCAGCACATCTGGGACCCAGCCTTGGGGTGCCCCCTCTGCTACCCTTACACTACCTGTAGTGTCAGGTAGTTCCAACCCTTAGGATGGGGCTCGTCCTTCCTCTGGGAGCAGTGATGGAGGGGGTGTTGTCACCCATATTGAACTGCCAGGCTTGGTGTGCAGGATTGTGTTCTGTAGTTTTGGATGCTGCCTGTACTGGATGGAGAGCATGCTGGCCACCCTGGTGGAGCAGGCTTACCCTGGAGTCCAGCTTCCACCACTGCAACCCCAGGGGCAGAGAAGGAGCAGTACCAATACTTCCATGGGTGGGGAAGTCACACTGCTACCTTGTGGAGGTACTCCAGACTGGGATTCCACAACACCCTTCCCATCCAAGGTGTTCACCCACATCTTTTGTCAGACACCACCCCTGTCTGCTGTCTTGTCTGCCTTGTTTGTCTGCAAAAGCTTACTCACCTTCTTGACTTACCTTCCCCACATGTACCTATGTCCCTTCCCAAACATTCCAGTCTCCTCTTAAAAAAATGGGCACCTGTCCCCCAAATAATATATTGTCCCATACATAGCTCTACAGTTCACACACATGTCTACCAGACACATGTAATTTGGGGCAATTGGCTTGAAAATTCAGTTATGTTGTCCTCACCCCTCTCTCTGGGCATGACAGTCCAAATTGATCTACAAATTCTGTCAAAATGCACAGTTGTTGCTGTACAACAAATGGATAGCTATAGTTCTTCTCTACACCCTTACTGCACATACCTCCCTGCCTTTGACTATGTTTTTACCCCTGCTTGCACCCCATTTTGCCACTATCCTATCTCCCCTTGTTTTCTTTAAAGATTTTTAGTGCGATGCTGCATGATGTGGTGTGTCACACAGAGTCTCTAAGCTCAGCTAAATGGAGTAAGATTGATATATGTGTTGTAAATGATAATAAGCATGTACAAAATAAACACCTGTCTCCTGTTTCGAACTCAAGATCATTGCACCTGCAGACCACTGCATTAAACTGACACATCACACAGCTGTTAATTAAAAGAGGTGGTTTAAGCAAAACATAGTAATTGCAAGTTGCCATAATTAAGTGTGTTTAAGCACAGCTGAGCATCACACCACGTCATGCAAACTTACTGAAAAAGTAATGGAAAAACTGGGAGTGTAATTCCCAGTGTGGTACAGGACTACACCAATAGGAAGCCAGACAAACAGTAATGGATGCAACAGAGGTCTCTAATACCACATAAATGGGCACTTTTAACAGAAAGGCAAGCCTAGATTCTGCCCTTATGAGCTGGGAATTTCTGGTTAAAGACTTATTGTGCCTGCTTACTTGATCTGTTTCTTTCTAAAATTTGTGAGCCTTGTTTACTGTAGCCCAGACGTTAGTAGTTTATTGGCCATTTTGGGCTAATTTCTATCTCTTTCATTTCCCTGCTATAAAAACTGCATTTGCGTGGTTTTGCGCACCAGGCAGTTCCGATTAGCTAGGGTTAAACTATTCCCATCTCCACAAAGTCTGCTCTTCAAGTTTTTCCCTTGGCACTAGACAAACATTCAACTTAAGCACTCAAACCATTAATTTCACAGCCCAGCACTTGCTCAAAACTCATAGCAATCACTAATTAACCCTAGCACTAGACCCCCTATACTGTCAAGAAAGACAAGGCTCTCTATTCGTCCCTATGAGCTAATCAGTAAAACAGCTCACTTTACCTATTCAGGCATGTCCAAAGGACAGTTTCACGTGTACTCTCCAGTCCAACTGGTGAATCTGGGCATTTTGAGGCAATGTTACAACTACCTCATGTGCACAGACAACCCTCTCCTCCTACCACCAAACACTAATATATGCGAGAGATGGAATTATACAGCCAAACTAAAGCTCCCTCAACCCAAGACTGGAACAGACAGTCAAGAGGAGAAGGAAAATGCTTACAACACACCACCAGTCTCACATAGACCTACTAAACCAACACCGGCAAATAGCACACATAAATACACAAAAACATACTCAGAGGCTCTAAATAAAAATCTGCAAAAGCAACAGAGACCTCCAAAGCAGACACCCAAGCAACCTCCACACCCCATCACAAACCAAGGCTTTAGATGAGGGAAAGGAGGTCCACACAGCCGACCTAGACCTCGCAAAGGCCTTCAACACCATTCCCCATTCTGGTATTATAGACAAGTTCACCAGCCTCAACATAAACCCCTATATCACAAGATGGGTTGCCAATTGGCTCACGGATAGAACCCACACGGTGAGAGTTGCAGGCTCTAGATCTGACTCTAAACCAGTTACAAGTGGTGAACCCCAGGGCTCAGTCCTGAGACCTGTCCTGCTCGGTATATACTTCTCAGAGATACAAGCAAGCACAGGAGGACTATGGCTGACCATGTTCGCAGACGACTGCAAACCGGTGGCCATAATTGACTCTCCAGCTGATACAGACATCCTCCAGAAGGGTCTCACTGAGATGGATACCTGGTGTCAAAATCATGGCCTCAAACTAAATGCCAAAAAGTGCATAGTCTTGCCCTTTGGAAAAAAACAAAGTACCCGTAAACTACCACATACGTGGTAGTCCCCTAAATACAGAAAATGTAATAAGGGATCTGGGGACCCAAGTAGATAGTAATCTCTACTTTGATAATCATATTGCCAAGGTGGTTAGAAAATCCTTCTATGTGGCCCACCTAATCACAAAAGGATTCGCATCTAGAACAAAAGAGGTTATTGTGCCCCTCTACTCATCACTCATCAGACCCATCATACAGTACAATGCCCCATTTGAGATGTACCTTACAAGACACCTGCAACAGCTGGAAAGACCACAGAAGTACCTCTCTAAGAGGATTACTGGCCTCAAACATATGCCCTATGCAGCCAGACTGAAGAAACTCCAGCTGTACTCAGTTGCATACTGCTTACTCAGAGGTGATCTCTGCCTGACATACAAGGCCATGTCTAACCCAGAATTGATGGACATGCTCCACATAAAAAAAAACAAATCCCCAAGAGCCACACACTTTACGGATCTAAACCTCACCACAATGATAAATAGGATGTGCTGGAGGGATAGAGTCCTGTCACAGAGGCTTCCCATGCTTTGGAAAAGGATTCCAATCTACATTAGGCAGAACCCCTCACTAACACTCTTCAAGAGAAACCTTGACGAGTGGACGGGAAACAGAAAATTTACCCCAAGGATCACTGCAGTGGCTCTGCTGGACAGAGGCACAGGGAACTAATGAATCTGCTGGACCGAGGCACAGGGAACTAATCTAAGGGGGCGACGAAAGCCAACACATTCTGGCTAGGCTTATAGATGCCCTTGAGCAGATAACCTAGTACTTACCTATGAACATATGAACCTAATATGTACAAGTACACCTGCCAAAACATTAATGACAAAATACATGTTCAACTGGGACTCTGCTGGAAAAATAAATCCATATAAATCCAAGCACATAATAATGGATGTAATGGAGGTATGTCACAGATTGTAGGTGTACACTTATATCTTCACAAATACATATTTTGCAACAGTGACTTAATAGCTCAGTCTATTAAATGCTTTGCAAATAGTAAGTGTTGTCACACATAATCCTGGGTTCAAATCCAGTGGTGTTTAGCATTTGAATTACATTATTGTGAAGCCAGCAATGAATGACTGAGTCATACAGTCTTTATCCACACAATGCATTTCTGATGGAAGTCAGGCCTGCAGATAGGAACACACCTGATATATCACTATAGCAACACTATAAGTGGATAAAGTGTCAGGTCATGCATTAATATGCATTCACAGAGGATTTTAACTTAGGTAATGCAAATGAGGCCCACTAGTATCAGAGTGCAGCACACAATCATGTCACAATGATATTACAGATTAGCACAGCTGCACAACTAACATACACATATGAAGGTCCTGCTAGTAACAAGGACTGCTAGCATACACATTCCAAATGATTACCATAATGTAGCACATGGCCTGACAGTTGCCTAAATGGTTAACATAGTAGTATAATCATGCCCTATGTTGCTGAAGGACACAACAAACATGTTCCCTAGTACTCTGTTAGTGATACCATTGCCAAAAGTGTACCTTAAACACAAATGCATCAATTTGTAGTGGAATGGGTACACTTACTCTGCCTCTGCCTCTACATCAAGGCTACCACAGCTCCCACAGTTACACTTACAGCTTGTTGTCCTCCAAAGTGTTCACACTCTGTGCCTATGCCAATTGCCTGTAGCATCAGCTGCAGCCTATGTCACACACATCTGTATGTAAAAGTAGCTGCTACAGACACACCCTCTGCAATGACATAGTATATTGATGCCAGGAAGGTCCAGCACAACATATCAGAAAGGGCTTCTAATCTGCATGAAGGCCTTATATCTTGCTCAGTGTTTGCATGTCATTGGCTGATTATACTGCAAATCAGCTGTGTTGGCTGCAATTCGCATTTCAGAACCACAGAGTGGTTAAGAGCAAATGACATGGTAATGAGAACCATGTGAAAATGCAAATAGCTGGCTAGGAGAAGCAGTCTGTATGAGACTTTCTTTAGACAGTAACCACATTACCAAATACTTTACATATCTGCGCATATCAACACAGGAGTATTGTACTCGATCAGGTACGTAATCTCTTTGTTTACAAAGTAATGCATATGTGTGAATATACATAGGGTGGATGGTGATTACAGTATTGAGTCTTTCTTAGAACTGTAATGATGACATGTCCTTGATCTCCAGATTTGTTACACCTACAGAGGATATACAGTACATCAAGGGTGGAAAGATTTTTGTCAATGTGGCATACTGGTCTCGTGGGAATGTCCATGTATAGTGTTTGCAATACCACACTGCTATTTGTTTGGCACTGTTCTTTTGACATATTATTGGGGGTTTGCCCCTAGGGGCACACTAAATGGACTCCTGTGTTGGGTGTGTGATCATACAGCAGTATCTGTTATGGCACACATGGTAATAGCTGACTATTGCTAGTATCTGAGTTGTATCCACATGGTTATCATGTTTGCACACTGTGGAATATGACGTGTGTGATCAAGCAGTGGATAATGCCAGCCATTCTGTTTTTGCTGTATCTGTACATAGTGTACTTCCACGTATGTGATCCTGACATGTGTTCCCATTGTCTTTCAGGAAACATGTATGGCAGACGCTGTGCAGTTTTATGGATCCTGAGAATGATATCATCCTGGAAGGCCTCCATTAATACCATGAACTCCTACTGTCAAGGGGAGGCACAGGAGGGAACAGTGGGCAGCATTGTGGACTGACCTTGTCCATGATGTGAGCACCATAGGTCAACAGAGCAGAACATATGAGCAGGTTCGACATCGTGCCATGGATACGATTAATGCTGCACACAGAAGAGCAGCAAATATAGCCAGGGATCATGGTGTCATTGGTGGAGGGCCTGCAGCAGAACAAACACTCTTAGCCATGAATAATTCCTGGTGAACCTAGAAACACATGACATCTCCCCGGCATCCATCACACTGTATATCATGGATGTGTGTGCCACAGTTTCCACAGCAGAGGAGTGTCCTGGTAGGCTTAGTTTCATCAGCATTGGAATACTGTAGCATTCAGTGTGTCAGTGTGTAGATACTTTTACATGGGTGTCAGGTGTTTGTTCTTTGGGGGGTTGGAGTTTAACTGCAGACTGAGTCTCATGCTCAGATTGTGACCAACATATAAATTAACAAAGTGGCTACTGTAAATGTGATATATACGGAAGTATTACCCTCTTATAGAGCAACATGATGTGGCATTTACATTAACTCTCCCTCAACTTTACACAGGTCCCTCAGGAATTGGACAATGTTTTGGTCCTGCTCCTAGTAAGCAAAACACTGTTTTGTTACAGATGTAGATTTACTGCAACATATTCCCTAAAATGTCATCCCAGGCCTGCTGGCTAGATTGCTGTACTGTCAACATGATTGCCAACTGCACAGACACTTTCTGACTGTACATAATTTAGAGTCATACCTATGATGTGACAGTGTTGTCAGGACATTACAGACTGCCATATGTGTCAACTGTGAAGAGTCTTTACAAATGTCAACAGTGTACCTCATTGTTGCTGATGAAATTGCAGTGTAACAACCTTTTATTTACAACTACTGATGTTATTGGGAAAGTTAATATCCTCATGTCCTACTATATGAGGTGGTCTGTAATAGTGACAACAGTGTGTTAAGCTTTATATATATTGCAACATAGTACTGCAGAGCATAATAGTGCAGGTATTAATGTACTGCTATTCCCTTTATTAACACAGGTGGCCAGGGGATTGGTCTATGTCCCCTACACAACCTGATGTTAGTGTCTCTTCAGACTCTGATGAGGATGGTGGCCAAAGTGAGGCACAGGTGGGAGTTTCAGGGGCTGAATCTGTCCCAGAGTCTTACATCTCTCTTCTGCCCTCATTATCACTGCACACAGTCAGTATGCCTACACATACCCCATCTCTGGACGCCACAGATATTGGCCAGTCAGAAGATGGGGACATTGAATAGGAAAGTGTGACAACTCTGGCTCCAGCTAATGTAAACATTGGCCATAGCCAGAGAACTGGTGAGATTCCACACAGGCGGATTGGTAGAGGTGCTCATAGGGAGCCTGCTGTCCTTCCACCACCTGTTGCAGGTGTGTCATCACAGGTCACTAGGCATATGTTTTGGGTGATCATGGAGGCACAGGCACATTCTAAAAGGAACTCCAGATGAATTCTTAGGGTTATGGATACAGTACAGTCTGACATCAGTGACTGCCTCCACCACATTGGTGATACCCTGGATCAGTTCAATGATGCAGTGGAAAGAAGGTGGTCTGAGACAGATCGCAGAATATCTGTCTTGGAATGCACATTGTCTGTGATGGAACATCTGGTTGGAGTTGAGCACTGAACCCATGGACGTAGGTCAGCAACTACAACCCTGAGAATCCACGTGGCCATGCTAAATCATGCTGCCATAGTGGCAGTACATCCAGCACTCCAGAGGGGAGTGTGCTGTCCACACCAAAACAGGGTAGGCCATGTGCTCATGGGCATTCCTGTGGAGGACATGGTTCCAGCAGATAACAGTCACCATCAGGTACTAGCGCTAGCACCTTGGCCATGGAGGTGCAAGTGCAACACCTGGCAGTGCCAGTTCCTGTGTTCGAGGGCAGAGATGGTGAACTGTCAGCTCTACCATGCAATGTTCACAACTGTCCAACATACACACATATAGGGCTAGCACTGAGCTTGACTGTGTTCACTCACACCACTGTCAAAATCAGGTCACCTACAGACACACATGGCACATTTCCATCATCTATCTTGCCTGCTTCCCTTTCTGACTCATACATATGCTTTCAACTTATTGGGTCAGCCTAGGTCAACTTATTGGGTCAGCCTAGGTTTCCTGCACCCCAACACAACACCCAGTGCAAGTGATGATATCTGTGCCACATCCCTATCATCCTCGTCATTGATGCAGGGAAATGAAGCTATGTGTCTGATGCACAGGGTGACTATATAAATTAATATGTAATTGTGTAATGCAGTGTTTCTTTGCCATAAAATTTGTACTGATCCCTGGCAGATACTGTATGCTGACATTTGTAATGAGTAAGCCACATAATTGTGTGTACTTTATGTTGTATGATGTTGTAATGGCTGTATACTTACACAATGAAAGGCGTGTCATGGCCCTGTTTATTGTTCAGTTTCAGGAGCCTGAAGGGGACACCTATGGATACACAGTGGCAATAAACCCACAGACATCATAGTACATGATGGATTGTCAGCACAGAAGAGATACGTATCTGGCAAGGTACAGCTGTATAGGTGCATGGCTCCATAGTGTCATATGTGTATAACAGGGTAAGGATAATGGAGTCATGCAGCCTACTCATGCATACCTCATGTATGACATAGTCTAATACCTTTGATAAGTGTCACCAGGGTTTCAGGAGCTATACATCTACAAGCTGTGGTGATGGAGATGACCCAAATTTCCTGTGTCCATTACAGACATTTGTCCTATACCAGTCATGATTGTCTTGTTCTGCATCCCATTGTTTAACTTGCACATGGTGTGCATTACAGCAGACATGTGCTTCACATGCATGGGGAGCCTGTTACATATAGGGTTTAGTGTCTGTGTTACATACCTGTTTCTCCAGTATGTACTATTTATACCACAGGGATGGTGTAGGTGTGTAGAACAGGTAAGACATGCATTAGTTCTGTCTTGGATAAGCAGGAGGTACACAGTGGGATCTGACACCTCTCTGTATGACAACAATACACATCCCCTCCAAAGCAAGTAGGAGACAGACTACACATGCATGTTCTTGACATGGACTGCATTGGACATGTTATCTGCAATGTGTATTGGTTTACCATGGAACCTGTGTGACTGCTACTGTTGTAAAATATGCTTGTGTAGTGACATAGCAAAGATGCCACTGCATGCAATGACAGTTGTGATGAGTGCCAAATATAGTATGACATTGACAGTCTACGATTTACATGCCTTACCTTTCTATATAGATTGTAGAAAACTGAATGGATCCCCTCATCTTACTGACCAGTGAAAGTCAAAGGATACATTTCTCTCTGTGACAATAAGTCCATGGTTATTGGCTCAACTGTGTGCAGTGTGCAGACACTACTATATTTTCCAGGGGTGGATGACTTCCAAACAGATAGTATTGTGCAGTCCATGGCATTTACTATTTGACAGTGGCTCTGACAGAAACTGAATGTGTGTCTCAGGCCATCCTGGATAACTATTGGTTTTGTGTGGGATTCAGTGACAGCTCCTAATATGCAATCACCTGCTAATGTAGTCAGTCAGACTTCACTGACAGTGTCTGTGACTGCAGAAAAAGGAATGACAGCAAGGGTTACTCTATTAATGATGTCTGAGGGAAGTCCACTGGTGACCGTCATCACTGTAGTGTAGGTCTACTCAATGCTATCTTCCCAGATTATGACTATCAGACACTTGGCTATCCATCAACTGACATACCACTCTGTAAATAACCTACACAGTTTCCAGCAAGGGCTGCTGGCCTAATATGTCAAACACCTTGTCAAGTCATGGTAACAAGCATGAGTCATATTCCCATCATCCATTGCATACTGCGAAACTCAATGAGGTCTACCATTTAGGGTAGGTAGGCATGATCTACCCTTTGGCAATATAAACTGTTTTTGGTTCAGTGTCACTAGGTGCACGATACTGCTACTGATCGTATCCATGCTAGCTCCTTTCAAGGATTTACATATCAGACAACTGAAATATCTGGGACACTGCTGGGCACTGTGTGCTAGGTGCAACTAAGGATAGCAGTTACTTCCATCATGTTTCAAGAAAAGAGTCATTCAAGGTGTCTGTACAGAGCACAGACAAACAATGCAGGGAAGTGTAATATATTACTCTGTGAAGGTAAGTTTTGTTGTGGACAGCACCACAGTCATACCAGACTACACATCCTTCGACATGTTTGTAGAGCACAGACAAACAATGGAGGATACCCTGTGAAGGTAAGGTTGTTTGTGGACAGTACAACAGCCATACCAGACTACACGTCCTTCTACATGTTCAGACCTCAAACTGACAGTGTGCAAGGTAATGCAGGTAGTGTATACATATTCATTAAGTATAGATACAGATCCAGATTAAGTGAAACACTATGTTTCCCAGAGACATTGGAGGTGCTATTCACTGCTGAAAGGGTACTTAATCATGCTATTGCCAGTTATAGGAGTAGCTGCATGAATACAGACACATGTTGCTCTTATTTGAATGTATGTGTGTCTATTAAGCTATATCAGTACACAATGGTTTGGGGTGACATTAACTAACCACCATCTGTGTTGATAAGTCATGCTGAAGCTCACTTACCCAATGGTTAGTCCATGTCCTTAACTACAATGCCCTGGACCAGTGGCATGACATACCCACAAGGGGAGATGATGTAGTGCTTTATGTATTTCCCAGTATGGATGACCACTGCAGCCCACCACTGCAAGGTCCTCCCTGGTGAGATCTGAGCACAGATTAGTCTCATTGAAACTATCAGACCTAACCACGCCATGCAGAAAATGCAGAAATATACTTCAACAAAGCAATGTATTACCCCCTATGGGATGGTTTACATAGCATGACTACACCTCCCCTCTCAGATGTGATGGGCAAGTATGCAAAGCTCTACACCAATGCATTATGTAAGCAGCAGTACAACTGCATAGACTCAGTGTACCTGAAAGGAGGAACATATGCTCCTCATGGCACATCAAACCTGCATGGTGGACATCTGCCATTAGCAGGGTGTACAATAAGAGGTGGACATTGCTTGTGACAGTTGAGGTGAGGGTACCTCATAAAATGGAGGCACGACCTCCTCAGCTAAAACAAGCACGTGGTGCTTGTGTGATGTGTTGACATAATATGCGACAAAATCAGCCTCCCCCACAAAGCAGAACCACAATGAACAGTGTAGTTACATGTGTAACCTCAGAAGACAGGCCTGAATTGTTGGTGAATTCGTACATAATGATAACACATATAATGGATCTGCACTCATAGCTAACCTGTTGTACCTCAGGTTTTGCATCAGTTTCACTCCCTGTATCCAGGACATGTGTCACATGACATTCCTACAACCTGTACCATACCTTCCATATCTACAGAGCAGGTCATAACTGTTCTCTCTGTGGGGGATACATAGTATCTACTGGACATGCTAACATCCCAGGCTGCGTCCTACATGGGATCCACCAAGGATTACTAACACCACTGGGACCTCCTTGCAGTCATACTGTAACCACTGGCTGCAATCCAGCTGACTGGATAATGGCAACTGTTATCCCATTGCATAGAGGTGGTACATCCACTGACCATTGGAACTATAGACCTATTTCACTGAGTAGCCATATCTGTATGCCTGTGAGGCAAACCATCATGGAGCTACTCAGCAAACATATATGCGATCATACAAACAGTTGACTGTACACAGTTTGGATGTCTGACAGGGAGATCATGGCTGTTAAACATGGTAGACATGTCTGAGGCAGAGACCAAGCACCTGGGTGAGGGGACATCAGGGAAAAAAACCTCACCAGCACTGTGTGGTGAGAAGAAGATGGTAGCAGAAGTGTCTCACATGCTGGTCTAAGATGGTCTATTAAGTCAACCAAGTGAACCCAAGTGCGCACGCACAGGCACACACACACACACACACACACACACACACACACACACACACACACACACACACACACACACACACCAATTGACCACAGTGAGAGTAGAACCCCTACCTAAATATTTACTGAGCACAGTATACAATGCAAGGCTACAGCACAAGTCTGACTTTTACAGTGTTGCTGGACAATTAAAACCAGATGACATCATCAGTGTCCATTTGAGAGAAGATGTTGGAAGGCCTGTATGACAATGCTGGGGTGCCATGAATGACTTTCAAAATGATTTCCTTACCATGAGTCTGAATTGCTGACAGTAAGATACACTGTTCCACTCTTGTGACTACATACACACAAAACATATCAGTTGACTACAGTGAGATTAAAACCCCAAACTAACTAGATACACAAGTTAGTGAACTCCATACTTAACATAAGCACTGCAGCACAAGTCTGGCCTTTATAATCCTGCTGGTCAATTTATAGTGGATTACATCATCACTGGATGTTTCAGAGATGATGTTGGGAGGCCTGTCTGAAATGGATGGTTATCCATGTGTGTCTGTCAAAATATTTGTATTCCATGGGCCTATATTGCTAACAGCAAGATACACACTTACACTTCTCTGACTTCACACACACACACACACACACACACACACACACACACACACACACACACACATACACATACACATACACACACACACGTTGACTGCAGTGAGATTAGAAACCCTACCTATATATACCAGCTAGAGAAGACAGCCCTTTATAGAGATCCCACAGCACAAGTCTGACTTTTACACTCCTGCTAGACAATGTGTATAGGATGACATCCTCAGTGAATGTTTGTAAGAAGATGCTGTGAGGCCTGCATGAAATGGCTGGGTAGGCATGTTCAACTGTCAAAATATTAGTTCTGCATGGGTGCAGACTGATGATTGTAGGATGCAGAATGATATTCCTCTGACTGTGCATACACACTTATACATATATAGAGACACACACATAATGTGGCTGCTGTGCTAAATTAACACACATTTTGTTCTGCAAAAACAGTATTTAATGATTGAAACACCTCTGAAGTATGTTTTTGCCTTGAAATAGTTGTCTTTGTAGATGATGACATCATTATTATATGATGTGGTTAACTTCTTTGAAACCGTCACCAAAACTGTGGACGAGGGTAAGGCAGCCCACACAGCATATCTTGACCTCGCCAAGGATTTCAACACCATCCCCCATTCTGGTATCATAAATAAACACACCAAGCTGGGTATAAATACATGTATCTCAGACCATCTGGCTCACAGATAGAACCCACACTGCACAAATTGTGGACTCCAAATCCAACTCGAAACCTGTGACAAGTGGACTACCACAAGTTTCAGTCTTGGGTCTCGTCCTGTTTGGGATCTACTTCTCTGAAGTACAGGCCAACAAAGAGGGCCTCTGACTGACAAAGTTCACAGATTACTGCAAATTGGGTGCCATAGTTGAGTCCCCAAATGATGTGGAGATCCTGCAAAAGGGCCTCACCAAGACTGATGCCTTGTGTCAGAGCCATGGCCTCAAGCTCAATACCAAAAAATGCATTGTCATCCCCTTTGGTAAAAACCCTGTACCCATGGACTACCACATAGGTGGCAGCCCACTTAACACCAAAGGCATGATAAGAGACCTCTGGACTCTAGTGGATAGTAGCCTCTCCTTTGATAATCACATCGCCATAGTAGTCAGGAAATTCTTCTACATAGCACACCTCATCATGAAAGGGTTTTCATCCAGGAAAAAAGAAGACATTGTCTTCCTCTACTCAGCTCTCATCAGTCCCATTATAGAGTACAACGCACCATTTGGAATATACCTTACAAGGCATCTGCAGCAGGTAGAAAGGCCACAAAAATACCTCACAAAGAGGATTATGAGACTCAAATAGTTACCCTAGACTGACCACTTCAAAAAACTCCGGTTACTCAGAGGTGATCTCAGCCTAACATACAAAGCTATGTCAAAATTTGAGCTGCTGGACATGCGACACCTAAAGAAATCACAATCCCTCAGAGCCACATGCTCTAGGGACCTAAACCTCATCACCACAATTAACAGAACATACTAGAGGGATAGATTCCTGTCCCAGAGACTTCCCATACTCTGGAACAAACTATCTATGTCAAGCAGAGTTCGTCACTAACTCTCTTCAAGAAAAAAAATCTTGATGAGTGGATGGGCAATAGGAAATTCACCCCGGGCATAATGTCGATGGCCCTACTAAACAGGGGCACAGGTAAATAGCATCCAGGGGTGGTGAAAGCCAGGCAGCCTTGTTGGCTAGGCTTATATAGGCCCTAGGGCTGATGGCTTAGTACCTACCTATGAACCTATGAACCTATATCTTGCTATGAGAGTGGTGTGCTATGTGTGGCTGTACTGTTTTCTGTTATGTTTCTAATGTGCAGGTATAGTTTAAGGGACAGCTTGTCAAACTAGATCCAAAATGCTGTCAGGAATGCATGTTGCAGAAATGTGATATATGCAGTTGTTTCCCAGTATGTTGTGTACATTACACACATACAGGCACTCTAATTTTTTGTGATCATATTTTTGTGCTCATATTTGTCAAGAATTGTTGTCTGCATTAATACATGCATAAGACAATCTAAATGTCATTATAAAGGTGTACATAGAATACAACAATGCAGTTTTACTATTTATTTCTGTAGTGTAGTGACATTTGGGGGAAAGTAATGACATACCAAGTTTCAAGTGCATTGGTGCAGGTGACACATGACTGAGTGTATGTGTTCAGCCATTAAAAAGTGCCTCACCTTTGGTCGTGTTTTTACACAGAATTTGATGGAATTAAAGACTAACTGGGCAGTAAACATAGCTACTAATAAGCACTTTCCATAGCGCACTGCTTAGCAGCTAGTTTGTGCGATTGGTGGCAAAGTGTTTGTTCATGTGAGAAACACATTTAAGAGCTCTCACTTTTACTTGAGAAGTACTTATCCATACTGGATATAGTAGACATAGCTAAGAAATACTATGGTGTTCATAACGAGTTCATACTGGAATTGTGTCGTAAATTGTGTGACCTGAAAAAAAGTATTTATACTGCTTTCCCCATTTGTGTGTAGCTAATCAATGAGCAAACATGGGTCTCTGCTTCACTGAGAAAATTTTTAAGAGTTCTATTGGTTTGCTTTCCTCTGCACAAACATGTTAAGCAGAGAGGTGTGGGAGTCAGCACATTGGACAGTGCTGAGTGGAAGAAAAATATCTACTGCCTTGCTGATTCTGTGGCAGCAGGTGTAAGAACAGTGAGCTCTTATTTTTGTACACAGATAATAAAGGGTTTCAATCCAACTCTAATTTTTTACATATGTATTCATAATGTAATTAAGTAATTGCATGTGATAATTATTTGAAATGTGAGAGGGAATGACTACCATGAAGTACTGTATAAAAACAAACATTTATCAGTTTAAATAAATATTTTATATGAGATTTTTTTCTAATATGAGGGCCTCTATTCTACTTTAACTGTGTGTTTCCTTAGTACAGTGGGTTTAAGCAACACTGTGTGAGGTATCTGCAACTTGCCATAGGACATGAATAGCCACTCACCATCACTTGGCATTGGTGCCAAACTCCACCTAAATGCAGTGGACGAAGGTGAAGAGTTGCACTGGGAATTTATTATTTATGTGTGTGGTGTGGGATTCTATTTCTTGACCAGAATGAAGGAGTGAAAATGGAGTAGACAGGAAAGGGGTGTGATGGGGGCAAGCAGGGGGAAGAGCAAAGGGGAAGCAATATAAGAAGGTGCAGGAGGGAATTAGGAAAGAGCTACAGCTATCCATTTCTTTAGCAGTGAAAAATGAAGATGGACAGAATATCAGATGTATTTGGACTGTTACCTCAATCAAGATTGGTGACAACAGTGCAATAATGTTTATATATAAACAAAATAAAATTCTTAAAACTCCAAAAAAGAAAATAAACGGAGGCTACAAATCACGCCAGTCAAATGGATACAAAATCTTTTACTCAGTTAGCGCTTTCATGCAAGACACTGCTTGCACTTCTTCAGACAAAGTAAAAATGAAACACTTTACATTTTATAATACCAAGTGCTTAAACCAAGCCCACAGTTAATTGAATAACTAATTGATTAAGTCAACAATTCAGCAACCATAAAAACCTTGACTTAAAGATACAAGCATACATAAAAAACTGTCTTTAAAAAGAAATAAATGTACATATGTATTTTGATATATAGATCAATAAATCATGTACATCTATTAAACAAACCAACTACTTAACATATACTTATTAAATATTGCACATTAAAAGTTCTACTATCTCTCTAAAGCTTTAATGTTGAGCAAACATTTGATGGAACATGCATCATTAATGCCCGGATAAATATGAGCATTAGTTTTTAGCTGCCAGAGAAGTTCACGTTCTTGTAGTTTTAAATACCATGGCCCCCCTCTAGGATTCTTATCTACTTTTTCTACTATATTAAACAGGAAACTATGAGAATCATTGTCCATAACATGCTTAGCTAATGCGTTTGTTGCATTTTTTCTAGATATAGCATACAAATGCTCATAGATTCTATTTTTTAATAATCTTAAGGTTTTACCGAAATAGTAAGCAGGACATTCTTTACACTTTGCAAGGTACACTACACCCTGGGTCTCACAGTTGTATTTGCCATTAATGTGATATCTAGTGCCCCTTATCGTAAAGCTGGACCCTATTTGTATAAACTTACAATATTTACATTGCCCACATTTAAACATACCCTTATTCATTTTATAGGGCTTAATGGGACACTCGAGTAAATTTTTCATAGATGGGGCTCTTTTATAGACTACACTCAATTTTGGACCCAGTAAGGAATGTAGTTTCCTATCTTGCATTATTAATTCCCAGTTACTTTGTAAGATGCTTCGGACTTGTGGAGAATACAAGTTGAATTGTGTTAAAAAACCAATATTATAATTATTGTTGTTCTCACTTTGGTTCGTGCTTTCTGACACAACGTTATCAATGGTGTTGTCATGAATTACATTCCCTGTAACAATGGGTACTCCTTTAAATAAAGGCCCAAGTATTCCTACTTGCCTTTTGTTTTTAATTTCCGCAAAAACTGCGTTTAATAGTTTATTGGGATAACCTCTATTTTCAAACATTTCCCAAAGTTCCCCGCATTCCTTCTCAAATCCTTCTTCTGTGGAGCACATTCGAGATGCTCGAACAAGTTGACCCTTTACCACCCCTTTCTTTTGATAATAGGGGTGGCAACTTGTAAAGTGTAAGAAGGAATTGCTATATGTTGGCTTTCTATATATATTGGTAACGAAAGCGTTTTTTGTCATGTCTTTACTAATATTGATGTCAAGAAAATTAATAGATGCCTCTCCAATTTCATAAGTAAATTCAAGGAAAGAGGCAAAAGAATTCATCTCACTAATCAACTCAATAACTTTATCCCTTGCACAATTAGCTATCATTAAGATGTCATCCTGATAGCGTGTGTACCAGACTATAATTTCCTGAAATAAGTTGTGAGGAAAAAGGAATGTCCGTTCCCAGAAGGCCATTACGGTGTTTGCAAAACTACCGCCAGCTGGAGAGCCCATCGCTACTCCTGTTGTTTGTAAATATATGTCTTTTCTGAACATAAAATAGTTATTTGCCAGAATAATTTCCAAAATGGAAATAATAAGATCAACTTGTCCCCCTGGGCACTTTGGGAAATGTTTGAAAATAGAGGTTATCCCAATAAACTATTAAACGCAGTTTTTGCGGAAATTAAAAACAAAAGGCAAGTAGGAATACTTGGGCCTTTATTTAAAGGAGTACCCATTATTACAGGGAATGTAATTCATGACAACACCATTGATAACGTTGTGTCAGAAAGCATGAACCAAAGTGAGAATAACAATAATTATAATATTGTTTTTTTAACACAATTTAACTTGTATTCTCCACAAGTCCGAAGCATCTTACAAAGTAACTGGGAATTAATAATGCAAGATAGGAAACTACATTCCTTACTGGGTCCAAAATTGAGTGTAGTCTATAAAAGAGCCCCATCTATGAAAAATTTACTCGAGTGTCCCATTAAGCCCTACAAAATGAATAAGGGTATGTTTAAATGTGGGCGATGTAAATATTGTAAGTTTATACAAATAGGGTCCAGCTTTACGATAAGGGGCACTAGATATCACATTAATGGCAAATACAACTGTGAGACCCAGGGTGTAGTGTACCTTGCAAAGTGTAAAGAATGTCCCGCTTACTATTTCGGTAAAACCTTAAGATTATTAAAAAATAGAATCTATGAGCATTTGTATGCTATATCTAGAAAAAATGCAACAAACGCATTAGCTAAGCATGTTATGGACAATGATTCTCATAGTTTCCTGTTTAATATAGTAGAAAAAGTAGATAAGAATCCTAGAGGGGGGCCATGGTATTTAAAACTACAAGAACGCGAACTTCTCTGGCAGCTAAAAACTAATGCTCATATTTATCCGGGCATTAATGATGCATGTTCCATCAAATGTTTGCTTAACATTAAAGCTTTAGAGAGATAGTAGAACTTTTAATGTGCAATATTTAATAAGTATATGTTAAGTAGTTGGTTTGTTTAATAGATGTACATGATTTATTGATCTATATATCAAAATACATATGTACATTTATTTCTTTTTAAAGACAGTTTTTTATGTATGCTTGTATCTTTAAGTCAAGGTTTTTATGGTTGCTGAATTGTTGACTTAATCAATTAGTTATTCAATTAACTGTGGGCTTGGTTTAAGCACTTGGTATTATAAAATGTAAAGTGTTTCATTTTTACTTTGTCTGAAGAAGTGCAAGCAGTGTCTTGCATGAAAGCGCTAACTGAGTAAAAGATTTTGTATCCATTTGAATAATGTTTATATAGCCAATTGGACCAAATCAAGTGTGTAGATAAGACAAATGTGCAAAGTGGAGAGCTATATATGGGATGATATATATATTTTTTGATGCAGGTGCCCATTTCTCTGTTTTTACTTCAATAACAGAGGAATATGAGGTAAGGGAATTAGGTGTCAGAGTCAGGTAAGTAGGGTAGGTGAGGAAGTGGATGCAGACAAACAGGAAAAGGAAGGCAGGAGACAGGGATATTGAGGAGCACAACAGGTTGAGGAACACTGTGATTAGGGATAAAGAGGGGACATCAGATGCTCATGGCCATAAAACATGGGGACATTGAGATTCTAGTCCTCACCCTAAAAACTGTCATCACCAACCCCCCCCCCCAGTTTGCTGTTAGAGTGTTTGACATTTTTTTTGCCCAGCATTACAGCGAGCATCTTCTCCATCTGCCTGTGGCACACATCAATGGTGATTTTCACAACCTAACGCACCATAACTGGCATCTCCGGACAGGTGACAAAATGACCAGCTCTGACAATACTCTCAGAGGTACCACTGCACCAGCTACTGGATTAATGCTACCCAATGTGCAGGGCCTAGGTAGTGCAGTAGCTGCAGAGGCAGTACTGCCAGGATGGGTCCCAGATATTTCGGGCATCAGTGCAGCAGGTGTTGGAATGGGGGGGGGGTGCTGGGCGGCACTGGATGGCCTACCTCCCTATGCTGTAAATCATTTTGGAATTGTCAAAAATTGATGAAATCAGAACATTATGACCACACATATAAAAATAAAAAAGAGAGGTAAGGGTTGGGGGAAGAGACAAAAAAGAAGATAATTAGTAACATCATATGTGACATACAGTAAATTAGTACAATATAAATACAAATAATTGTACTTTTATATTAAGTATACTTTTTTTAACAATTACAAATTATGACTGATGATTGTTTCAATTAATCCTTGCAATATGCATATATGCTTTATCAAATAATACAGATTAAGTTGACAGTAGGGCGTGTATGCCACTTTTGTTGAAATTATTATGCAATATTTTTAAATTATTTTATTACATATTTGTTACCTGTGAAATTTGAACCTATAACAACTGAATAGCTATTACAAATGACTCCTACAATTGGCTTGAGCTACAGGCTGAAGCATGCATGCTTAATGTTACAGTGAAGATATGCATGCTTAATTGGCTAATAATGTATACAGCAGCAATACTTTAGAAAAAAAAAATAACATTCTTTTGTGCTGCATATCTCTGTTTGCCGCAATCTCCTGGATGGCTGTTAAAGAAAAAGGGGAGAAGAGAACAGCATTACGCATACCAGTCTTGGCTACATCAAGCATTCTATCTAATTAAAAGTATCTTTATCTGTAGACACAACTGTGGGAGGTCAGCAGTCCTAAACCCATCAAGCCACTGGTTGAACTGTTCCTGCTTGCACCTTTTCAGGTCATTATAGTGGTGCCTGCATTTCTCCCTAATATATGATATGCCAGTTGCACAAGAGACAGCCTTGGCCGGACTATTCCAAGCCTCTGATTTATATTGGGACTCTTTATAGACCCTCTGCAGTAGCCTATGGCTGTGGCACTTTACAAGGAGTCCAATGAATCTATACCCCATCTTTGAACCCTAAATTGGGCACCTTCCCTTCTAGATCCCATGTCCATACGGGTCAAACTGCAACAGTTAGGGTGTCCCCCCCCAACTGAAATATCACATTTTGCAGCTAGAGTGCAAACCTGAACAAATATGAAAACCACATTTGCGCCATGTTGAGCGGAGAGCAATAGTGCCAAATAGAGAAGCAGGCAGTATATGAAATAGGAAGGGTAATGTGACAGTTGCCATTAGTTAATTGGTTGGTTGCTATTGTACCTTTTAGTTGCTTTAACTCTGCAGACATGTATTGGGTGTATACATTTTATGACCTGACACATTTTTTTGGTGTCTATACACACTGATAAAAATAATTTGTACAATGTGGGATTCAAACCTAATTAAAACAGATAAAACATATTCTTCAATATTTTTCAACATAGGTATTTCTCATCCTTGTCACTCACACACACACACACACACACACACACACACACACACACACACACATGCACACACACACACACACACACACACAGATATATATATATATATATATATATATATATATATATATATATATATATATATATATATATATATATACACACATGACAGAATGAGGGGTTAAACATGCATTTGTGTGATCTGACAAGGTCTTGGTTTACAAATTCATGTGTGTATGACTATCGATAATGTATGATGTTCATCCAAGGCCAGAAAAGGCATATACAGTATAATTACAGAAACACAATTGTCAGTATAATCTCCGTCACACATATAATTCATATGAGCTAAGGTGCCATACATAGTTATTGTTAGTTATAATTGTGTTTACATTGTTCTTAATTTTTTTTTAATTGTGTGGTCAAGCATTAATAAAATTGGGGGTATGCTTGATTAAAACCCTGACTCATCTCTAATGTGCCACAGGGAAGGATGGGCCACAAGTGTATTTTTTACAGTTGTTACCATGCAGAGTGCTCATTGCAACTGAGACTTTGTCAGGCCTGCTCATTAGTTATGCATATACATTAAAGAGTTTAGTGTTTAACCATGTATGTGTGTGAAATGAATGTTCAGAATATAAATGTTTATTTGTAGAACCATAATTCTACTGATACACACAGTTACACATGTAATGTATAGCTGATATCCTGTATATGCTCAATGCGCATGCTAAATATAGTTATTTCAATTCTGATGTTAATGTTTATATAAAATAAATTGGAACAGCTGTATATAATTATTTTTCTAATGTTAATATTTATATAAATTAAACTGGAACAGCAGTAATAAAACTTTAGTCTTTGCTGTATTAACACCCAGGATTAAATGTATTGTAGCCCTTCACTTACCACTACTGTCACCGGAACAACTAGGCAGCAGATTTATATTTTCACATTCATTACTATGTATGTGTGCTGACCACCATTAAGTGCTGCTTTTCCTCTTGTGGCAAAACACATATGATAGAATGTATCCATTTGGAAATTGACAAGTGTCTCCTTGGTGTTTGCAGGTGTTCTGGACCTGCCTTTGGTGTGGACTGTCATACAATGCCACTTAGCGAATTTGCGCAATGGTGAGCAAAAGATAAAACGATGTATCCTTTCCAAAATTGACAAGTGTCTACCTATTATGTGCAGGTGTTCTGCACCTGTATGAGTTGTGTAAGTTTGCTGACAGTGTTGCGTGACGGAAAGCAAAATATATAACAATGTATAATTTTTGAAGTTCACAATGTCTGCTTGTTGTCTCGGTCATGTTTGTATGGAGCTGAGCAATGTCCAAATGAGATTAGCAAGGCTCCACAGGCATTAATATTGGAAAAAGTGTTTATTATGTTTTATTACTAAAAGACAGATGTGGAATTTGAACCCTGATCTACATATACTATGCACTGTATTATACGTTGTATTTAACAAATGTGCAAAACAAATCCACACTTTATTCACAGCTTTAATTTATGCTGTTTTTATCATATAAGTTACTTTCATCAATTTTAATTTAATTTTTAATTTTGCTGTTTTACTGTAGTTGTGTTTAGCTGCACATTGTGCAAATATTATTTAACAAAAATTTTAAAAAAGGAAACATAAACAGCATTGCACACTACATTTTAACACAACTGATAGAAGTCTTCATGACTCTGGATTTGTACTGTCAGACTACTGATCCTACAAAACATAGTAAGGGTGCCTTATCTCTCTTTGCCACAGAAACAGCTTTGCAGCAGGAATGAAAATTTTTGTGTATATAAGAAAGTCCCATTTCCACCACAATATTATAAAGACATAACATCTGCACATTCTCAGTTGTTTCTCCATCTGTTTCTTGCATATTGAGTGCAAATACTGATCAAACAACCATTTATGAGTATTGTTTGCAATAATGCAGCTCTGTCTTCTCTTTGCATTGTGTTCATTCTTCTCTTATCTGTGCTGTACTCTCAGATATGCAGTCTGTAGGGCATTTTGTATCATTGTCCTTAAATGTATTAGAATACTTGATAACAGTAATATACATTTTATAACAATGGCAGGAGAGTTTGGTTAGTGGCAAAAAAATTCTCACTTCCATTTAAATGCTTGCTTCAATTATGTCCACACTTTGTAAGTGTATCCTGGGTGACACACCCACTGCAGGTAAAGGAGTCTGAATTGCTGTTTTGTTTTCATTCTCCCTACCAGTAATCATTCACAGTTGTAATCCATTAGCAACTAACACTAAGGTATTCCCTACACTATGTTTACACCTGGAACACAAAGTCAAAAGTTTGGTATTCAGCAGTTCTAATGAATTCACACCTCATTTGCATATTCACCATGCTCAGAGGTCAGAATCTACACTATAAAAAAATAAGTGTTTAGCTAAGGAACTTGAAGGTGAGGAGAGATGTATGTGGAGAACACTGAAGAAGATTACTTTTAATTTGGATTTATCTGCATAGAAGCCTTCTGTTCTTGCTAAGGTATGATTGTATTTTTCAAGTGCATGCATGATTTTTAAGATGTTACAAGGAAAACATTTTATATATATGTATTAGAATTTTTTTTTGCATGCACTTCTTATAAGTTCACTGTTGGCACAGGCTTTTTTGTCAGGCATTCTACTTTCTTACTTTCTAAAGACAGCTTTATTAACTTTCATCACAAGTGTTACTGTTACAGCTGATTATCTTACACTGTTCTATGTTATGTCAGTGAAATGTGATGTCCAATATTGTCAATGACACAGTTGGATTAGGCTTATAAGATGGCCCCTAGATACCTCTAGGGGTGTGCTAGGCAGAGGGAGTGGGACTGACAATCATATAAAATTGACTTGTCAAGTTGTAAATGTGTATGCACTTTGTGAGAATTTTTTGAAAGCATTTATAACAGTTGACTAACATGTTTTTCTTGCTTGATACAAACTGTTATATGCTGTTATTTTTTTTGGGGGGGGCAAATACCATTTGTGCTTGCCGCAACAAAAATTGCTTTTCAATAGGTTTGCTCTTGAAATTGTGTAGTCATTCAGTTCTTTCTGCGGTAAACAGTATATTACTGATTGTTATTTCTTGTTTTGGATCAAATATTGGTTTGTGTGTGAGTATGATATGGTACAGCCACATAAACTTAAATTTTAATACCCTAACTATGTGTCTGCAGTGGTTAATATTGAAAATGTATGCATGTATATACACATGAATGTAATTATGTGGTATTTTGTGTGGTATCCTTCTCTGTTTTATGACAAATAGGATTTTTTATGGCACCCAAGTTTACCAATCCATATAAACCCCCTTTCACCCTTCCAGTGACTTGGAAAATTATGTCATTGTGCAAGCTTTCAGGCCCCACAGTGCCTTTCTGCTTGAGAAAGGTTGTGGGGATATAGCTGCAGAATGCAGATTTGGAACCAGATAGTCAGTGACGTAAATGCTGTAGGGGGTCACACCAGGACTTATGATCAGGTACATCATAGTGCCACTGATATGATTACATCAGCTGGGAGGAGAGCAGCTGCAGTTGCCCATCAACAGCTGGCAATGAGGGGGACCTGGTACAGAGCCACCACTGACACTAAATGAAGAGTTCTTATCCACTGTCAGTGCTGCAGAGAGGTCTGTGGAAAGTGCAGAACAACATGTGATCAGTGTTGATGCTGATGTTTCTGGGAGAAAAAGCATGTGCCAGGTGGTGCTTCCATGTAAGCTTACATATGTCAATTTATAACATTTTCTTGTACAGTAATAAAACATTTAAACTAATAGTTCATGTTGTTTTCATTATTTCTTTTTTTTAATTGAGCATATTAATAAACTAACATGGTAATCAACATATTTTTGTTCATTATACATAGGCTTTAGGTGGACATGTTAGGCAACAGACCTCTCAACCATACTGAATTACTCGGTTTTTACCGTGTTTTGGGGTCCAAATGAAAGGGTGCCACGATTCCCGAGTGGCACCACTTCATTCCCGATTTTTTCATTTTTTTTTTTAAGTTTTTGAAATACCGCGCTATCGGAGCTGACGTCATCACGTGTGCAATGACGTCAGCTCAGTCAGGGCTACCAGCCAGTCGGAATTGAGCTCAAGGACCTCACGTTGTCATTTCCGGCTGGTCTGGCTCAAATGCAAGCGGGAAATCTCGCTTGCGATTATTATAGCAGCAGCTCTCGCTTTGGAATTTATTAATAGCTTTGGATTTGAATGCAGGCCGTTGGGGTTTACAGTACCTCTCGCTTTGGATTAAAATGCATGCCATTCAGGTAACGGTTACAGAAACAAGGAAGAGTCAGCAGCTCTTGAGGCCATTGGGGTTTTGGATCCAGGTTTGGCTTTGGCTTAACGAGTGTGTGTGTGTGTGTGTGTGTGTGTGTGTGTGTGTGTGTGTGTGTGTGTGTGTGTGTGTGTGTAATATTTGACTACTGCTGTGTTTCATCACTGAAAGAATTTGTAAATAATCCCTTTACTGATTAAATGTGCAAAGTAGTACTGGAATAAATTAAATAAACAAGGAGCTCTAAAGAACTATATGTAATTTAAGTTTTGGGTCAAAGTACAACAAAATTGTAAAGCAAAGCAAAGCCTGCAGTTTTCAAGTTAATTATTTTCCTCCAAGTTTTATGTCTGTTTATTTTATGACTTTACTTCATGGACTTGAATGAAAAAAATGCCTGCCACCTGTTTAGTAACTGAGCTTGTGTAGTGACCATGGAGTCACTTACATTGCATTTTTGTAATTTATGGAGTGATGGGCTGAAGCCCAATATCCAGTGGGTAACAATTTGAAGATATTATCCCATAATGTAAGAAAATGTGCTAGGTGATGGCACTGAAATGAAATACCCTCTGAAAAAGACAGAAAGTGAAAGTGGTCCTTAAATCCCATATAATACTTATCCAGCTTCATTCTGGCACTACATGGGTCTGCAGTGATAACATCTAGTGCAAGATCAAAGGGAAAATAATGATCTAACCATTTTTGTTTTTTGAATAGTCAAAATAAAAAAGTAACTAACTTCTTATTTTTAAATTTTTTATTCCTTTTCTGCCCAGTGCAACAGTTGGTCATGGGAGGTCATCATTCAGGCAGCTATGAGGGTTATTCTTAGTTGAGTCATAACCACACTAATGCTAGCAAATGGGTTCAGCTTGCAATTCTAGCCTCCCAGACATGTCCATTTCTAGTTACAACATATGTTGCTTGGCAGACACTATCTATCACTGCCCACTGCCTCTGGTGCACATGCACTGTATCCATCCTCCTCCTCCTCTGGTTGTCAGTATAGCAGCAAACTTAGCTAATTCCCTCCCATTAGGATGGTGTACCTGCATTAGCCACTCACTCCTTCCTTCCTCATTGGATGACCTAGGACCTGGGCTGCTAGAAGATGCCAGGTGTTCTTCGCTACATTAGGGTTTAAACAAACTATATCGGTGACCATCAATGCCCTCCAAAAGAAGAGTCTACAATAAGGACTGAGTAATGCTGTGCTTTTTTAAGAAATATTTTGCATATATTAGAAAGGCAATAGAATAAGTGGACATTGGAGGGTGACTTGCACTTTAATGTATTTGATCGTCACTGAGATACCTGTGTGTGTGTGTGTGTGTGTGTGTGTGTGTGTGTGTGTGTGTGTGTGTGTGTGTGTGTGTGTGTGTGTGTGTGTGATGTAAAATGAGTGCATTTTACAGCTCAGACCATGATGGTTGGCACAGATAGAAGGCATTTATTATGTAGTATCATTTGCTACTCTTTTGCAATGAAAAACAGGCCTTTCATTCCAAGAACACAGAAAAACAAGAATGCTTTCATTTCTCTGAAATGTTGCCATTTCAGAAACAATTTAAAGAATGAGGTTACATTTTCCTTATGGGAGTATATGAAATGTCTCTCTGCCTCCAAAAATTAATAATTGGGCATTTCTCTGACACTGTTTTTAATGCATTGTGTTTAACAGAGTGATGTGATTCTGTGAATCAGTGTTTGACATATTATGTAACCTAAATATTCTCATCTTATAACTCCATCTTTGATATTATAATATGATAACTGGCAGGAGATATCTGCTATAATACTATAATTAGTTGTCATTTAGTATGCCAACAGTAGCATGTTAACCACCAGCAGACATAAATGTTTTTATAATGGGTATTCTTTCATTTTTTTCTTGCACCTTTGATCCCTTTAAACCCCTGTTAAATATAGGAAGCTAGGGTCTACTTATTGCCTATTGTGCCCATTAATTTGCTACCTGCAGATAGAAGAAATTAACCTAATGGAAGTGTTAGTGGTTTAACATGTAACATATGTGCCTTTGGGGCTGGAAGATCAAAAGACTGTGGGTTCTCTTCATACACTCAGTGCTTGAATTCATTTTTCAGTCCTGACTGCAACATGGAGAGAGTATTACTGCATTTCACAGTCTACCATCCATTGGATGAAATGATAAACTGTGGTTCAATCTGCCTGACTTGTTGAATGTAAAATATTTTAGAACACTTACTGAAAAGGGTAAGGGTAACTGTAGGGTTCTCTATTAAAGCATCATATTTACTACTCACCTGAAAAGTTTCATATCAAAATTAATTATAAAAATTTTAGAAAATAAGAAAACTGAAAACAGCTATGGTGGGAAGTGAGAACAGAATTTGTATTCCCCCATTACTGGATTTGTTGTTTGTCTAGGTTTTTATAAGAGTTGAGAGCTATGGTGTGTGACAAGTGAGAACTGAATTTGTATTCCCCCATATAGGCTTTGTCCAGTTTTTTTGTGCTAAGAGGTCGAGAGGCTGAGCTATGGTGAGAAGTGAGAACTGAATTCACTAAATGATAGCCATTAAGTTTCAGTCTTCCGATTTTTTAGGAAACTGCTGATTTGGCATAGTGGTCTGTTGCTCTGACTGTAGTGTATAGAGTCCTGGTTTCAAGACCTGCCAGTGAAATGCATGGTGGTAGCAACATTTTATTCTAGCAACTTTCCAAAATTATACGAGCAATGGTTAAAATGTGTCCCTGGTAGCTCCCTAGCCACCACCACCACTTGTGAGCTTTGTCCAGGTGTTTTGTTCTAAGAGTTGAGAGCTATGATGAGAAGTGAGAACTGAATTTATATTCCCCCATTATTGGCTTTGTTTGTTTTGTGTGCAAGGGGCCAATGACTTGAAAACAGCCCAAAGGTAATCTTTATTCACCACTGGCCAGATGCATTTTCTTTGGATGTGGTGTGGGTTTCAATGCTATTTCAATGAATATGAGTTTCAAGGGCAGAGAAGTTTTAATGCCAAGTCTGTTTTCATTGAGACAGTATTGCTTTGTTTAGCAGATGTCAAAATAAAATCCAAATAACACTGTAGAAGTAAAGCAGTATGCACACATTAGTTTTTGTGTATATTGGCTTTTCCCGGTTAGGGGTCGCCACAGCAGAACTCTGGTCCACTAATGATTGGCAGTAGTGTTTATGGTAAATTGGGCAAAATCACCAGGTAATGGGACATTGCAATGGTTGCAGGGCGTCACTTCTTCAGTTTGCGTTTGAAAGTTGATATCTTACAATTCCACCAGAGTGGGTGGGGTTATGTAATTATATATGCAAATTAGATGTTAATCAGCATACAGATTTGTACCTATTTGTCATGGGCTTTGTCCAGATTTTTGATGTTTCCAGGTTGAGAGGTATGTTAGGCAAGTTTTAGTAAAAAGTATTGCTAATGGACATGTAGGTAATAATTCTGTCCCCCTGTGTTATTGGAATTGTGGGGATTGTGTCATTACCTTTTACTTAACTTCTTCAAAGACCATCCTCCCTAGCAAGTGTGGAGTCATCTGCACATGGTAAACCAAACATTTTTATTTGATTATTGATTACCATTTGTCAGGAATATGCATTTACCCGTATGTGAGAGATGGGTATCATGAGTGTGTGTGTGTGTGTGTGTGTGTGTGTGTGTGTGTGTGTGTGTATGTGTGTATTGTTGTATCATCAGTGATAGTGGCACTGGTGTTAGTTTGTTATCATATATTAAATTGTAGTGTGAGTATTAATATCATTCATGTGTTTGCTGATTATTATCACAGTTGATCCTGACAGTGGAAGTGTAGGACTCTTATCACCTAATGTCAGAGTATCAGCAGACTCTGATGATGATGGTGGCCAAACAGAGGCACAGTCAGGGGGTGCAAAGCTTGAATCTGATACTAAGGTTAGCATTCAGCCATCCCCTGTATGTTCATCATACACAGCCAGTAGTAGGCCTATGCATACCTATTCCAGTGAGCCCTCAGATATTCGACAGATGGAGGGTGACACACTTGCTCAGGGTAGTGTGGTTGCTGCAGCTTCAGTGTTTGTTGACTGCAGATGTAGCCAAAGTGTGTGAGAGGTCCCACACAGGAGGTTTGTTTAGGGTGCTTGGAGTAGGCCTGTTTTTGACCCTCCAACTGATCCTGGTGTGTCTTTTGTGAACTTGGCTATATTTAGGGCCATCATGGAGGTGCAGGCACATTCCAATAGGGCCTCCAAGGACATGCTTAGGGTTGTAAATGTGGCAGAGGACGACATGCATGACTGCCTCTGACTTGTTGCTGATTCAATTAATTGGATGAATGGCACAATGGAACAGGCAGTGTCTGTGATGGCTCATGTGCTCTGAGGGGGACAGCATCTACACTAACATAGGTCAGCATCATCATCTGATGTTAGCCAATGTGGCTGTGTCTGATCACACTCCCATAGTGGCATGACTTCCACTGCTATGTCAGTGATTGAGGTATCCACATCCAGATGTGACAGGCCATGGTGTTGTAGTCCTGGCCATATTAGTGAGGAGACCTCATTCAGCAGACATCATTCACATTCAGGTAGCAATAGCACATCTGACCATGGACATGTAAATGTCATTGCAACTCATGGCAGAGCCAGTTCTCATGGTCAAGGATGATGATGGTAAATTGTCATCTCTACCATGCACAGCTCACACCTGTCTGACATACCAGGATGTAGAGCTAGCTCAGAGCTTGGTAGCTTGGTTACATTCTTGCAAACACTCATATCTCGAGAGCCCACACAGATACACACATATAACAGTGACATGGGTCATTCGTGAGGCTTACGGCTCATTCTGTCTCAGTGGCCATTTGATACTTTATCAAAATGTCTGCCTGCCTGTCTTTTTTACACTCACTCGCTACATGCCTCTCAACATGGAAACATCAAAAATCTGTTCAAAGGCCCAAGCAAAGTAGGTACAACTGACCAAAAATCTGGACACTGATTAACATGAAATTTGCATACATAATTATGTAACCCTGTCCCTCCAGTGGAATTGTAGGATACCAGTATTAAAACACAAATTTAAGTTGAGAGATATGGTGTGTGTTTGTCGATATCCTATGACAGGTAAATTCCACAAGAAAGAAGAGACTACTGAAATGGCAGCACAACAGTATAGAAGTTATTGACCGGTAACTTCCTCACTGCTCTGCTGCCGTTTAGTGGGACATTAATGCTGCTGTTTTATATCAAATGCTAGACTTTCCTGACATTATTCACATTGCCTTAAAGATGACTGGCTAACCAAATTTGTTCCATAAATGAGCTTACTGGAAAGTGATTTGAGCCTGAGTGATTTTTCATGTCATTTCAGTGTCCTGTGATAGACTAGTTTCTTGTCCAGGATTAGTTCATCTGTCTTACTCATAAAGAGTCCTTGGATGGACTCCACCTCCCCTGTGCTATGTCTTCTGTGGTAAACTGCTGGTACAATGCTAGACTTACTGTCAGCTAAGGGCAAGTTGAAATAATCCTGTTATGCAGTCTTAGCAGCTTCTAGCTTCTTACAGTGTCCCATCATTTCAACCAATACTATTTTAAGTATTACTTAGTAACTTTGGAGCAGGGTAAACCAGTTCCGTACAATGGTGCAGTCTACACTGTCTTGAACAAACAGGTATGAAAACAAAACCTATGTTCTGTTAAGCTACCGGACAGATAAGGAGGAACCTTTGCACATAATTTCACACACATCAGAAAGGAGATTCCATTCCATGCTGCTTTTCTGACCCAGCTTTTCTCAAAACACCACAGGACTGCCTAGAGGCTCATTAATAACTGCAGATGGCTTTCCATTTCCATATTTAATTTGAGAAGCATCGTAATATTAATTAAGAAGAAAAGAAGAGGCAGAGACCATTCATTCTGCACTGCCTTATGTAGAGTACCTTAGCAATCTACCTAGTTTAACCATTTGAATGCTGAAACTGCTCCAAAATCCGATAGAATGCCAGCCGTATTCTTTGTTTTAACCTCTTAATTTCTGCTGTTTAAAAACAAAATTAAATTATAAATGTTTTATATGTGATGTACTCATGCATTCACAGAAGCCTTCAATATCTAGTTAAATAATAGTAGTATTTACAATACAAGTTTACTTATGTTCCTAAGAATTGAGGAAGAAATTAGAATTCAGAAACCCAGTTGTAACTAGTATTTCACGTGATGGTATGAATGCCACTATGATAGTATGTCTTAATGCAGGTCTGATTTAGGGTGTAAAATTAAAGTTGATGTGTTATCTTTCTAGAAGCATATACAGCTACTTAACATGTCCATATATAAAAAGGGTCCTTTTCAGCTTTTCTCATTTGTGTTTATATTTATCACTTCACACCCCCTACAAAACAAGGGAAAAATATGCATTTTCTTCTATTTTGGCAGCATGGTATAATACCTTAGAGATCTTTTTAGGGTGTAAACACAAGCATACACTAACATAAAAAATTGAACTTTTAAAGCTCAGGACAGTTGACTAAAACAATCAGTACTGCAGTGGAAGTTTTTTAAAAATATTATTCATACAGTTTGAAAACTTCTCCATACCATACGGCTACCACTACCTGGCTGAAATTGATACATACCAGACTTGCACACCTCTGCTTTATCTTTATTATAGCATACCTAAGGGACTGGAGACAGTACTCACTTAGCATATCATTACCAAACAGTGGTGTTATCATTTGGAGGCTGGGATATAAAATTAAAAAGGTCTGCAAAATAAAGTGTTTACATCTATGTTCGGTAAAATAATTCACAGTTTTGAGGTTAAGCCATCTTTCCTGTGCTACAGTATTGCACTAATACACACTCAAATTGTCTTTCACACGCACACACGTGCACACATGCACACACACACACACACACACACACACACACACACACACACACACACACACACGCACGCACACACGCACACATATGCAAAAAAATCTCACTCTGGATTACTGAGCACAGCCCCCTGGTTCATGTGATACGTTCTCACATACATACATTAATGTTACTAATCCTGAATTTTGGAAGTTGAATGGTGCACAAATCTGTGAGGATGAACTGGTGATTAGTTATTTAAAAAGTAGTTAGCATTGTTTTTAGTATGAATTTTGTTTGTTTCTGCTCTGTTAACTCCAGGTTCCAACTATAATGCTTCCCTTCACTTTATTTCTGATGCAGTAAAACACAAGAACACATTTGAAATAGCTGTTTACCTCTTTGTCAACATGCAGAAAAAAATCACATTGTTAAGCTTTCTTAGTTCATTTAGCCGTAGTGTCAAGTATCAAAGAAATCATATTGTACTGCTTTAGTCTTGATGAATACATACATGAGTGGTACAACAAGCCAACTGGGCTCAGAAATTTAACATAAATACACTTTTTAACCTGAGTAAGTGATATCAAGTAGCACCCTCACAAGTGTACTAGTTTCTGCTGGAGCAGGTCTTTAAATATTCAGAGAGAAGTAACCATGCTGTGCCTCTAAACTGCAGACTGAACAAAATTATGACTCATCTTTTTTACTCAACTTGAGGTCTAGCCTGCAGAAAATAAATTTCCTCATGCTTCAACCTGCGGACAGCGGACATGGGTTGGTGGGTTCTAAGCAGGCTGCAGCCATAAGCAACTTTTTTTTAAAACTCTCGTCTGAGTCTCTAATAGGCAGCCGGGCACTGTCTCACAATGCTCACGTCATCATGCACGCCCCCTCACTTTGATGTTCCAGGATATGCTGGTGATGCATGATGATGTCAGTGGTAACTAAAAATTGTAAATAAAGGAAAACAATCAAAATTGTTTTTTGAAGTGGTCCCTTGGGAATTGGTCGCAACCCATTATTTTTCCCTCAAAACTGGTAAATTCCAAAATATTCAGTATGGTTGAGAGGTATGACAACATCTTTTGTGTGAGCCTAGCCCTCCTAACCCCCCCCCCGCAAGTGATAACTTTGGCAAATCTCTGTTTTCTATATTTTGGATTCAGGGATACATAAGTCTTTCGTCTTCTGCCCAGGATGCATAGCTGACTGAGTGCTTAGTATATGTGTATTTGTGATGCTGTTTTGAAAATTGTACTGCTTTCTTAAAGGTTTTTGTAATGTTTAAATATTTGATGCATAAGGCCTGTTACTTGAAACAAAACACATCTATTAACCTAAAGCCATTGCTGTCACACATTGATGTCATTTCTGTAAAAAGTATTCACCTTCTATTTAGTTAAGTTAGCAAGTAACAGTATGCAAGGATATGCCATTCATTTGTGTTCTTAGCCATTTATTTCCCTCTTCCAGGCTTAACACTTAACTTGGAGGTCCAGCAGTTACAACAGTTTTAATTCTGGGATGAGTGTGTGTGATGCTAGCAGTTGACAGCCATTAAATGGGTAAGTAAAGGTTGTGAGTGTTGTCTGGTATCAGTGTTACTGTATGTATATGTATAGAATGAAGGATTTACCCCCTTAGTTTGTGAGTGTATGTGCTATCCATTGCCTCTTGGCAGGACAAGGGCATATTGTGCAGTTCTATGTCTGCCAATACCCATAGCGGCTATTGATTCCCCCCTCTGGCTCCTCACCTGCTTGAGCTGTGGTGACCTTGCCAGTAATGGTGGGATGTGTGTCCCTTCCCCTTGATGCTCTTGCTGAAGCTGTTTTCTCAGAATAATTTGAAGGATGGCACAGATGGTGAAAATCAGAGCACAAGTACAGGGATCATATTGCAGAGCTCCCCCATGTATCTAGGCACCAGAACCAAGACTTCAGAAGCCTAAACACATTATTTATGATGCCTCTCGTTTGAGTGTGCACTTCCTTATAGCGTTCTTCACTTGGTGTGTTTGCATTTGTGATGGCATCATCAGCCATGGCTCAAGTTTATAACCTGCATCTCCCAGTCAATGAATCTGTGGGATATGCTCCTAGAAAACATCTGATGTAGTTGAGAGTTGTGCCAGATATGTGAATCATGGCAACTGTCTGGATTGCCAGCACGCACATTCAGGATGATTCCCTTAGCATTACACATGACCTGGCAGTTAATAGCATGGAAGCTCTTTCTGTTTATGTACACCCTTCCCTGTTCCGTGTGTGGTGCTTTGATTTCTATGTATTCATGCAGTCTTTGTCACCTAGGACTTCGGGGAAGTGTGTTACTGGGTAGAACTCCTGCATAGTTGTGGCTCTGTCCTAAGGTATATGGGGAAAATGTATGTAATCACTGGCTTGTTGTAGCATAGCATTCAGGAATTGATGGAGAATCCTGTTTAGGGTGGGAAGCTGGTATAATAGTTAAGGTATTTACCTCACACATACAAGATGCAGACTTTGATTCTTACATGGGCTAAATGATTAGGCATAAAATGGCCCACGATGGCAGTCATTCTAGTACCAATCTAAAAACCTATGGATGCTGATGCCTGTGACACCCCAAGCATATCTCCTATTGGTGTCTGGAAGGTTACTGTAACTAATAGTCTAAGTGTTACACATACCTTAGTCTCCAAGGGTATTGATTTGCCTCAGTTTGCCCTTGCTCTCAGTTGAGGATGACAGAGGTTGCAGAGTTCCAGTAGTGTGTCTCTATCCACCCTGTAGTGCTCTACAATTTCCAACTCGTGCAAACTATGAAAAGTTAAATAGGGTCTAAAAACCCTTCTCTTTCTTGACTGAGGCCTATTAGCAGCAGCAGCAACATAGAATTGGGTCTGTTGCACATACACATGTATAAGAGCAACAGCAGCCCCTAACATTCTTTCCATCTAGAGTAGTTTCCGTGGCTGTATTCCAACAGGTTTTTTGAATTCAGAGGCACAACCTGCACTATGTCTACATGATTGGTTTGTAACTTTATAGCTTGTTAAATAGTTTCTCCATCTTGAATTGGTTGATTAGCATACAGTTCAGCTGCTTATACTATAATTAGCATGCCACAATGTTCAATTGGTTTGCGCAGTTCTACATGACATGTAGAGCCACTTACTGAATACAAAATGGTGCTCTACCATGTGTGCATTGCACCACGACATGTACACAGTTTTAACACACAATGTAGGCTTTATTGAATCCAGTCCTTTAGATTTGAGGGCTATTGAGAAAGGCCTGTAATTTCCTTGTTCTGTACTAAATAGAACAGACATTTTAGCATGGTGTGGTCCAATGCTGATTAGCTATAAGGGGCAACATAGTATAGCATGACAGGTGAAAAAAACTGCATAGTAAATTATTGCCACTGTGGTAACAGCTGCAGTTGTAATATTGATATGACGCTATTATGGATTTTGTCTTGACTGATAAAATAGGCACAATAAAGTGGCACGGTCAATGCTACTATCTGTGTTCACAGGTAAAACAAAGTTCAATAAGGGCACTCTGAGCAGGCAACAAAGGGCAGGAAGAGCAAAATGCCAAATCATTTAATCGTATAAATGGGGATGAAAAGAAGCGATAAAAAGATGGAAGTGAGACAAGGGCAAACAAATGATAGAAAGGGTAATCCCAAGGGAAGATATATATATATATATATATATATATATATATATATATATATATATATATATTTTTTAGGATAGCTGCCCATGTTCCATTTTTTAAGATGAAGGCAAGAGGGGAGATGGTATCAAGGACCAGGGATAAGGAAGAAGGAGGTTATAGATGGCATCACTTTTACACAAAGAGAATAAAAGGTAGACAGAGGAGTACAGGGAGGTATGGGCACAAAAGAGGATCAATAATGGTGAGGTACAGACAGACAGACAGAGGGTGAGCAAGCACTGATGGGAATGACTGGACTACAGACAGGGTATGGGGTGAGACTTACAAGGATAATTAACACTATGATGGGGGATAGAGGAGGGCTCAGTGGACCTGTCTGAGCAGCCAATAAGAACAAAAAAAAGAAGAAGAAGTAGAAAGAACAACACATCAGTATACATGTATGATGCATGACAACTTGAATTCAGTATTAAATGATAAATATCGACATACTACACATACAATGGTACCTTGCAAGTCTGCTTGTTTTAATTATGGCCAGCCTCCTGCTTCAACATAATATCCTCTCCCACTGTAAAATATAAAACTTTCAGTAATCAACAATTTTTCCCAGCCATCTGATGGCATAGACAACAAAGACAACATTATGAAACTACAGTTTACAACTATATACACACTGCTTACTATAGAATGCTCTCTTTTCCTAATATGTGTCTGCCACTGGTAGAACAGGTAGGACTAGTGCCTCCACAGGTCACTTTATGTGTGCCAGCACTGTTTTTCAGAGTGGAAAATGCCAGTGGCATCACACACTGCTCTAACAAAATTGTGACAGGTGTCAGCATTTTACATTGGCAATTATACTTCTCCAGTAAGCTCTCTTTATAATCACTGTGCTGCAAAGATAGAAATATTTTGGTCTCCTGGTTCATCATGAAGGAGCTCACATGAAGCCTGCACCTGAAGAAAATATGTGCATGCAACAGTTTGAAACAGCAAGGAAACTGGTAGCTTCATACACGCAGCCACATGTTATGATTCCACTTGATAAGCATTATTGAGTAGCAAAGGTGAGTGATGGAAGGTGTCACTAGAGCAGACAGATGATGCTATGGGTCTCACTCTGTCTATGCATAAATGTACAAAGCCCATGACCTTCTGACCTACTAGCCTGCCTGGGAATGGGTATGAATGGGTTTAGTAGAGCTGACTGTGATTGACAACACATCACATTAGGGTAGCTATTCAGCATAATCATACTTCATCAACCTATACCATGCACATACAGGTGCAGGGGAACAAAATGAACAGAATTAACCAGTGGAGTATGTAGGGTAATGTAGTACAATGACAGGACAGGTTACTGCTGTGTGTGTGTATGTGTGTGTGTGGGGGGGGGGGGCACCATGACAGGGAGGAAAGTGCAGCAACAGGGCAGGGTTCTTTCCAGCTCTGGGGAGCTCACCCTGAAAAGAAATAGAGCACAATGGGTGAACAGGATGCTGTCCTGCTGTATGTGTTTATATGGGGGGGGGGGGCAATGACAGATCACTATCCTTTTGTATGAATGATATTACTGCAAGTGCACACATCTTGCAAGACATGCTACAAGGGAAATTGGGGTTTCTTTACATAGGGCATACCACATGCTGTCAACATAGTGTTGGAAGTAGAGAGGCAGTGTAAACATGCTAATTAGTGTTGTCAATAAGGCATCAGGCATGAATGGTGACAGCACATTAGTACTTTGATACATGCCCACCATATGGTACCAGGAGAACAATCATGGATATGTATTTTCACACATTGCTCCATGTATGTTCACTGCAGGTGTAGACAACTTATCACAGTAATGAGTGAACAGCAATGGCTGTGAAAGTTTACTGCAATAGTAAAAGAGATACTACTGCAGTTTCTGCACACAAAGCATGCATACCTTTGACAAAGGTAAATCAGACAAAGCTTTCTGGGACCTGGTATAGCATGTAGTTGTGCACACTAGTACAAATGTGACTCAGGGCCACAATATGATACTGCTGTGAAGAACAAGGTGCATGATATTGCCAGTGACAAATCTACCACAGAAGGAGGATCTCTAGCTCAGCTATATCTCACAAAGGTAGAATAGATTCTCCAAGCCCTGTCCATGCTAGATAAGAGAACCCTTCTACCTGGTGTTGGCTTGAACCAGGGGTGATGTCTGCCTGTATGACTGTAGCAGATGCCCCAAGTTAGTCTTATCATGTTCCATTACTGTTATTCACTGACCCACTATTGTGAAGGAGTTAATCAGCGGAGCACATATGCATAACTATGTTGTGGGTTGGAGTGTATGGATCCAGGGAAAATGGTTCAATCATAAGAAAAGTGACAACTTCCCTGTCTGCTCAATTACAGTGAAAGAAAGACTGATCAACTTTTGTGAAACGTGTGTAATACTGTGAATGGAGAATATAGCCTTTCTGCTATATTGTGTGATCTCAGAGTTGATATGTTTAAGGGGAGGAAATATATGTGTAGGTGTACAGTGGTGCTTGTCCCCCCCCCAAAAAAAAAGCATAGTCTCTGATTTGTATGCTCCAATGATTTGTATTAGAGCATGTGGGCTGTTTAGTCATTTTTTTTTTAACCACTTGACTACTGATGTGCTTAAGTTTAGATAACCTCAAAAAGAAAAAAAAAAAAAAATATATATATATATATATATATATATATATATATACATATACACGTGTGTGTGTTTATGTATATATATATATATATATATATATATATATATATATATATATATATATATGGATCTATGAACAACAAATTAACATAATGTTGACTTGTATAACAGTGAGACAACTTCAACAAACATTTAAAAAAACAAATTCCTGGAATGGCGTATTTCGCCTCCGGGAAACTAACCCTTTGGCCATCGATAACAAAAACAAACACCAAAGCAAATTAAACCCACTGCAGTGGGGGGGCTTCACTCCCCCATGTGGGGGGGAGGCTGTCACTCCCACAACCCCATAACTAAATATCTCATTCCGAGATCACAATACAGTGGAGAAAAGGACAAAGTTCACCATGGTGGCCAAGTAGTTAGCTTCCCAGAGGTGAAAGAAGCTGTTCCGGGAGTTCACTCATTTAAGATTTCCCTGAAGTCTTCTCACTGTTATGCAAGGGAATCCATATACATATGTGTATATGTATATATATATATATATATATATATATATATATATATATATATATATATATATATATATATAGATATACACACATGCTTACTGTAACAGATGCCATCTGTGAGACAGCCTACCTCTGATGTACACACACTCATTACTGGGGAGAGGCATGTAGGTAGCCATTGCCATAATAGCTCCAGATCATTTTCTGACTGGCTTTATTAAGCAAATGTGCAGGTCAGAGGTCAAGGTACACTGCTGCTATACACATAATGGCAGAGCCTGTGAGTGTGTTGTATGTCCATTGTTAAGAAATGCAACCAATTTGGGGATGACCTGCCCTGCACTGCATGCAAAATGACACAGCATGTAGAATCCTGAAACAAACTTGTTTGCCGAGAGCAGCAGTAGCACAACTGGTATTCATTGATGAATCTGTGAAGGTAATGGCAGATGCCCACCATACATGTGTAACTGTCCAGTTACATGGTGCACAGTCACAAGCCAGACATGCAAATGCCACACATACTGATCTAGATACTGCATTACTGTCACCACCATTTATGGTTGCCTTGACCCCTTGCCATACATACTCTCATTGCATGGCTAATGCATATACTGTTCAACACAGGGATGCTCCAGCAGGGCAGCTGCTATGTTTCCTGCCTTTCCTTATCATCGCTATTCTTTTTGCATCTATATTGCACCACCTTGCCATGTGCATTACTGTAGTCATAGACAGCATCCATATTTTTCCTCCACACATTGGCACAGCAGGGATTTCCCTTCTACAGTCCTGAAGTGCTACACCATCCTTTATGCAAGATATATTGACCCTGACACTGTAGTGACACACTAAATACACTGCCAACATAGACAGCATGGGAGTTTGGGAGCTCCATCCTAGCACTAGATGAGGTTATCTCTGACTCCCCTAACTTAACACCCCAATGTGTGGCTCCCAGTTCCGCCACTTATAGCCATTATGGCTGTGACATCACTGCAGCCACCTGTCTCCTTGTAGAACCCACCTTAATAAATGATGATGACTTTGTCCTATTAGTTCCTCTATTCTGTATGGGTTTATTATCTAATGCACAACATGGCTAGTCAATACAATGCACTGTAATACAAATGAACACATTTTTTTTTTCTGTGTTGTCTTTGTCATGACCCAGAGTTGTGCATTAGACAACATATGTTTGCCAGTGCTGCAATGTATTGCTCCTTCTTCTGCCACACACTAGGTACATTAGCAGCTACTACCATCAACAGTTTGTCTCCCAACTCCTCCTTCAGCACTGCTGTCACTGGTCTGTCAGGCAGTACTGTGATATTCCCAAGTTGCATTTGGTTGCATATTACCATACTGTGTAACATGGCATAGACCAGGAATAACTTATTGCAGATCTCATTGTATACTTTTGTGTATAAGCAGATGTATCCAAATAACAGATGTATGTTGGTAGGAGTCCATACATATGCATAGTAAAATTCTATGTCTGAGACAGCACAGTGTTGCATACTGAGGTGCATGTGTTGCAGATGTGAGTATTGTAGGAACTGCCGGATGACACATAGGTAGTACATTGAATATAATGCCATGTGCATTGTAAGCCACATAGTTGATGGAGTGAAAGCCATTCCAGTTGGTACATCAGATGCCACATGGTTCAGGTGATGCCATGATGGCAATGTGGGTATAGTTAGTGGCCCACAGTCCATTAAAGAAATTGGCTATGTCATGGAATGCCCATAGTGTGATAGTTCCCTTTTCACTGCTTTAGAAACAACATATGTTCATTCACAAGCTAAAGCATCACATCAGGGAACTGATGCAGGATTCATAAAGCCAACACTTGGAAAACTCGTAATGTCTCTCATGTCAGATGCAGTAACAAGGATGGTTAATGCTACACTAACCTTCATGCCCATTGGGCTTGGCATTCCATACTTCATCTTTGACTCCACGTATCTATGGAACATGTCTATAAACTCAGGGTCTATATCACCAGATCGAATGTTTAGGTTATCAAACACCTAAACATTGAACTGGTAAGACCAAAAGCAGATAACTGCGAATGGCCGATTTAATGCAGGGAAAGATTTCCCTTGGCTGTTAGCTGGATTTTGACATTTTGTCTACTGTAGAGTGATCTCAGAGTTGGTATATTTAGTTAGGGTGGTGTGGGAGGCACAGCCCCCCATGTCGGGGGTGTGGGGGTGAAGCCCTCCACTTTGTTTGGGTTTAAATTTTTTTTTTTTTTTGTGGCCAATGGAAGTCTTTCCCTGCACCATCAGCGGTTTTCAGTTTCGGTCTTATCAGTTCGATGTTTAGGTGTTCGATAACTAAACATTCGATCTGGTGATATAGACCCATAAACTCATGTATGGTGTATACATCCACACTATAGAAATACAAAGCTCTTTTTGCGTTGGTGATGGAATTAGAGGTGCTAGTGGACCATCTCCAGCTGAGAAGGTAATGATATGCCCCATGGCAGACAGTGGCTCTAAAAGTGATTACTAATGCATGTGGCTCCACTAACTACTATTAAAATCATAATGTGAATGCAATAATTGTAATCCAGAAAATCATGGAATTAAGATTGCCATGGCTAGTCATTTGCATACCAAACCTATCATGCATTTCTCCATCAGTGAGGTCACACTGTCTCTGAATATCCTCCTCCTCATGCATCACAGCTTACAGCACTGTTTTGCGTAACACCGTGTGCTAATTGTTTCACAAAACACCCTTAGTCCTGGTAATTGAAAGTAGTAAGAATATCAACAGGCTTCATGCTAGGTGCAGCAAACATAAAACATCATAGGTGTTTCCTGCATAGGCAGTGGCAATAAAAGTCTAATAAATTAAAAAAGTTGCTCTTAAAGAAACATACTAATGTAGCATGCTGTATCGAGAACAGCATTTCATTAAAAAATAAGAGCAGATTTGTCTGATTCACACTAAACTTTGGCTTCCACTCATCATAGGTAGAGTAATTAAATATCAATTTAAGAAGCCACTTTGATTATGGCATTAAATCTTGCTTGTTTTCTTCTCAATCTGTTAGTTTCTGTGCAGCTTTCAAGGGGCAGGTAATCCTCTCTTCATTACAAATAGGTATTAGTTATTTTCTTTCATCTCATTTATACAAAAACAAATACATGGTTGTCACTGCAATCAAGGCAATATAAAGCTTTATGGATTTAACACGTGATACAGGTCAGCAGAAAACATAGAAATCATTTCTATGATTCACTTGCTGCAAGCATAAATGTTTTGAAAATCATTGTTCTGTTACTAATATCCAAAATATCAGAAATCAGAAGAAAGTTTCCTTCTTCATTGAAAGATTTTTAGGACTGGTAAAAAGAAATAATTGTGCATTAATTGATTAATAATTAATTAATGACAATATGATCCAAATCAGACCATGTTTAGAATGTCCACAGAGTTGTATTACAGCATTTTTTAAATTATTCATATCTAAGTGGCAGTCCTCAGCTTTGGGCATAATTCTGAAGGCACAGTGGTTTGAGTAAAACTGATGCAGACAGGATGTGCATATGTTCTAGTTAAAGCCCAGGAAACTCACCATGATGCAACTGGTTCATATTTGCAGTGTTACTAACTGAACACTAGTACAAATGTAAAGATCAGAGAAGGGAAAGTATGCATTCTGTAATGTAAAATCACTACAATGCCTAACATGCTCCATCCAAATAGGCATGTTGAAACTTCAGAAACAGCTGGTGACCAGACATGCATTGGTTCAGCCAAAAGCCATACCTGAAAAGATACAAGTGCCCCAGTTATCACCAGTTATCAACATGACTTAGCCTTCTAATATGCCCAGTAGCAAAAAGGTTGACAGTAAAGCATTAATGAAAGACGATGATGTCATTTATTCTGTTTGAGGGAATTAGTTTAAAAGAAAAATAATCACCTATGGCTTCAATTAAAATATCAATGCTTCTTACAAGACAGAATGTAGATACAGAATTAATGTTATATATGAAATCTTTAACATCACATTATGCTTTATAGAGAAATCCAAGCTCAAGTCAAAAATATGTAAAACTACCATAATATATATATATATATATATATATATATATATATATATATATATATATATATATTTAATAATGGTTTTCATCATAAAAGAAACATTTATTTTTAATGTAATTACCAAATACGCAATGGACTTTTTTCATATCTGATTATGACCATTTAATGTTTTGCACAGTTGATTTTATTGTTACATGCTTAAAAATTGCCTGCAAACACTTTTTTTTAATAGCTGATTTGCACTGCAGGGAATCATTCACTACTCTAAGACATTTAGCTGCCTGACATTGTGAATTGCAGAACAGCTTGTCTAGATCCACATACTATAACCATATCAGGTATCCACAGTTAAGGATGTGTCACTTGTGGCACTGCTTGGAATATTCATGTTTAAGGGTTTCACTGACAATACTGTGCCTAGGTTAGATGTTACTAAAATTAATTCTAATACCTGACATGGTATTTTGAAAGTGTCAGTGAAACTGTAAAATAACTGAAGGTAAGCATTTCTTGAATGTATTATTTTTGAAATGTTTTTGTACTGACTGCCATATTTGCATTCCAGGTGTGTGTAAAAGAAAAGAACAAGCCCAGCAAGTTATTTTTAATGTTGAATATGCATTTGAATCATACATGGTTTAGTTAACTGAATATGGCAATGTGTTATGTTTAAATTTTGCTCAGCAGCCATTTAGTCATTGTTTTTTCTTTTGTATTCACCCCTTTGCTTAACTGTGTCTCTTCATTCATTCATTATTTCATCCAGTTTATTATTTGTCGTTTCATATGGAACTGGTGAACAATACCATAAATGACACCTTAATTTCACAGCTCCTTCAAAGAGTCAATGTAAACAATTCTTATCATCAGTAAAAAGTACCACATAACAGAGAAAACAGAAGAGTAAGACAAGTATGAGGTAATATGTTCTAGTTTTTAAATCAGCCATTAAAGAGAAACATGTACATCCTTTTCAAGAAACTGTTATGTAATGGCATCATCACTGTAAAAGATACTGTATAGACATAAGAAAATATGTCAGATGTTCTCATCGACAGAGTGAAAATAATGTAAACTATCAATAAACAGTTCATAAATAATTTAAAATAAACTAAAAAAAGGCTTGGAACAGTTAGTGTAGTAACAGCTGGAAAGACAGATTATCTGTGAAATAATTAAAGGTATCCAGTCCTCTGATTAATTAGAATATTGAAAACAGTCATTGAAGAAAAAGAAAGGGAGTTCATTAAAGAATTGACAGAACAGAAATTGGCAATTATCTCAGGTTTTTCCAGAGTGACTGATTAAATATACAGACTGTGACAAGAAAAAATGAGAGTGTTTCGTTGTACTACTTGGCCTGCACTTTTTTCCAAACTAAGGACTAGATAATCAGAGTGACACAGTCTGAAAGGACTAAACTGTATAAAGGAATACATGTTAAAATGGTCAAGGGCTTTTCTAGGGCATTATACGAATATTAATACACATACTCAAGCAAGAAAAATGATTTGGTGGTAATAGAATTGCAATATGAAAAACTAGAGAGGGTACAAAACATCAGATCAATATGACTGAAGAAAGAAAAATATGTTTAATGGATCCAGATGCAACCAGGAATAGAATAGGTTCCAAGCCTAAATCAAAGACAGGTCAAACTGTTGACTTATGGCTTGCTGACAAAAATGTATGTGGGGATCTAGCCACTCTCCATGGAAAATTCAAACAGTGAGTGTGTCCACATGAGAGCTTGACTTAAAAAAAAGAGTCAATAAATTTAGGAAGGCCTGCAGGAAAAAAGTAAGCATTAAGCAGGAAGTCAATGTTTGAATGGAAACAAAAGAAGATAGTGCAGTCAATGTCATGGAAATCCAAGTAAGGCACTGTCCACGTCTGTATTTGAACTGCAGTCAAAGGGCAGAATGTTAAAAGATAAACAGGCATTAGTGGAACAAAATGTTCTCCAAAAGCTAAAAAGATGTGTCATGAAACATGCTGAATATGTGATGGGAAGATATGCCTGGACAGATCTTATAAGACCTGTAAACAGAGGCTGTGGTATGAGAGATGGAGCCATTTTTTTTCTCATTTTCCAAACAGTTTGGTCACAGTAATAAATACTGTTAATAAATACAGTTGTAAAAAACATATTAAGACTATTATATCTATACCTATACATATATATCTTCATCTACTCTTAGATTAACACTTCTTGACACCACTGTTCTCAACTAACATTGTTATGCCTATAACTTGCTACTTATTAACTCTGTCCTGTAAAGGGTATATCACTCTGATATAACCAGAATAACTTGTCTAACTTTCTGTTTAACACAGGTATTTATATATCTACAAATGCATACCCATGATTATAGCTTCTCCATTGCATATATTTGAAAATAATATTCTTCACTATGATTGTAGTGTGAATGTACTCCATTATTTGATATGCTTTTATGCAATGTGAACCAATTCAATATGCCCTAGTTTATCATTTTCTAATACTGCAGGGTCAAAAATGACACTAATGTTTAATTCACCTGTGCTAACTTATATTTTATCTTGCATTATATTATAGCAATGGAGCTTTTCTCCCCAAGCCTCTTTTCAAATGGCATTCTACACCCAGGCAGACTTTACTGGTCAGCAAATAAAAAATAATAAATACAGTAAACAGCTATGCACTCATTGGAGGCTCCGACATCTGTGTGGTCACAGTAACTTGGTTCAGGGCTGTAAGGAGCACCCCTGCCTTACCAGGCTATACCTCATTCCACACATTCTGACCGCAAAAGGAGGTCGGGAAGACTAAGGGTGGTGGAGTCTCTATCTTTATTAAGGATAGGCACACCTCCAGACTGGTTTTCCAGCATGATACACTGGAACTACTCCAGGTGTAACTGACAGTTGGCAAGACACCCATCCAAGTTATAGCCAGCTATATCCCCCACTATGTCTTAGGATACCCACTCCTCCTACCTAGACCTACTTGACTCGATCAAGGTACCCCATAACACCTTGATCCTTTGTGACTTCAACTATCCCACCATAGACTGGATGAACTATTCCTGCTCTAATGCACTCACCCAATGATTCCTTGACTTTATCAGTTCTAATGCACTAGACCAGCTCATCTTATCCCCCACAAGTGGAGATAACATTTTGGACTTGGTTCTCAGCAACATGGGTGACCACTGCACCACTCCCCTAGTATGTTCTTCCCTTGTGAGATCATCGGTCTGTCTCATTCAAAGTTTCCATCCCACCCCACTCCAGCCATAACCAGGCTAAAAAACTTCTTAAAAATGACTACAACCTCCTAAGGGAGGGTATCAGTAGCTTAACACTATCACCCCCCATCTGCACAACTGCATGGACTCAGCTTTACCCAAAAGAACTAAAACCTGCTCCTGAAGGAAATACAAACCTGTGCGGTGGGCATCCTCTATCAACAGGCTTTACAACAAAAGGAAGAAACTGGTGTACAAGGGTAAAAAGGAACAAATTCCAAACTAAAAAACTATCTCCTTACCCTCAACAAGCAAATTAGATCACTAGTGAAAACCTCCAAAGCAAATTATGGATCAAAATTAGTTTCTGAAACAAAGGGAAACCACAAAACCTTCTTCAGTTATATCAGAAACCTCCAAGGCAAAGCCCAAGTTTGTTCTAAATTACAACTTAATTATATCACTAACAAAAAAACACAGTACTACCATCCGTGTAAAACAAGGTTTATTAATTCAAGCTTCGAGTTGAAACTCTTTTTCAAGAATGAATCAGTACATTAAAACCACAGAATAAATATAGAATACCAGCCATTCACATAACATATCTCAAACACATTATATAAGTTATACAATTTACATAATTAATATAGTTGACTAAGCCTAGTTCCTAAAAACTTCATTAAAAACAATGGTCAACTTCACAAATTTAATTACTGCCTAAAAAGCTCCACAGGACAACTGTAATACATATGCTTGTCTTAATTTAAAAATGGGTTTAATACTATTAGTTTTATTAAACCCTGGATAGACATCAGATCTAAAAAAGTTTAACCATTTGTATACTGCTCTCTCTGTGTTATTCACAATGCCCCCCTCTTGTTTTTGCAAACTCTCTGCAGTATCCTAAATTTGAATGTATGTTCAGTTCCACAATGTAAAATATGCTTACTAAGTGCATTTGTCTCAACCCCACTTCTTATATCATATAAGTGGGATGCAATTCTCTCCTTGAATTTACAGTTAGTTTTTCCAATGTAAAAACACAACCATTTTTCACAGTTAGCCAAGTAAACTAAATGTTCACTATTGCACGTCCCAAATGCCTTAAAATAAAATTTACTTGTGTTATAGGATGCATAAATCCTGTTTACTTATTAATGAACTTACAAAAGGTGCAGTTATAACAGGGGGCTGTCCCATTGTTAATCTATGTAACTTTTAATTTTTATCAAAATCTTTATAGCAAAGAAGTTGTTTGAGGTTCTTTTCTTTCTTATATACAAAATAAGCCTTTTCTCCTACTATTTTCCTAACATTAACATTGGAATTAAGAACAGTCCAATTTCTTTCAATTATAGACTAAATCTGCCTAGAATGTCTGTTGTACTTCATCATATATCCTAATTTATTAAACCTAGCTTCTCTCACCGAGCTGTTCTTCTGGGCATTATTGCCTTCTCTAAGTAAACAAGGTTTAGCCACACTAGGCCTTTCAGATTTAACATATTCTACATTCTTAGTTAATACATCTCTACTTTAACCTCTTGCCAAAAAGTCTTGTATCATAGTACTAATTTCAGCTGCAAACCCTTCTTCAGTGGTGTTTAGCCTGCTGGCTCTCAAGAATTGACTTTTTACTACCCCCTTGTAAACATGAGTGGGGTGCATACTGGAATTATGTACATATCTAGTAGCTTGTACCTCTTTCCCATATATAGATGTATGAATTTTGCCATCAATATTCATCAGTTTAACATCCAAGAAAGTGATTTCCTCTACTGAGCAAGACATTTCAAACTTAAGGAAGCTGGTGCTATTTTGAGGATGTTCAACAAATAGCTCCAATGCTTCATTGCTACCTCTCCACAATAATACTATGTCATCTACACAATGTTTATAGTGCATTAAAGCACTATTATAGTATTCATTTTTGATAGAATCAAAAATAGTATATTCTTGCCATCTAGCCAACACTATGTTAGCATTGCTATTTACTACAGGTGTGCCCATAGCTACTCCTGAAGTCGGATGATACACATCATCCCCAAACATGAAAACATTATTTTGCAGAACAATCTCCAGTAGAGAACACAGCAGTGAGATTTTATTTGCTGTAAAAGTGCTGTGCTTAACTAGAAATTCTCTAGCATATTCAATAACTATATTGTTAGGAATAACCATACATAAGGACTTAATGCCCATAGTTACAAACAACAGATTTGTCATATTCATATCCAAAAACATTCTCAATGACTCAAAATTCACCAGTGTCCTTTATATGGGACATACTGTGTTTCAATAGAGGTTTACGTTGCTGGTCTAAATATTTTGAGATTGCTATAGTAGCCCATTGTTTTCCTGAGACTATGGGTCTCATTGGGGGGGGGTGAAGCAAGTTTTTATGGAGCTTCGGCAACCCATGTGTAACTGGGCAGACGGGATGTTCTATGTAGAAATAATTATACTGTTCAGGAGTAATTGCTAACTGCATTAAATAGTCATAAAATTCAGTTTTAATCCTATAAATCATTATATTCAGCTGTATAACATTTATAACCTTAAATGTTGCACTGTCATTTAAAAATTCATACATCAGTTCTTGATATTGTTGTACATTAAATATAACTGTTTTCCCGCATTCATCAGCTGATTTCAGTATAATGTCAGTCCTTTTAACTAAGTCCATTAATACTTTTCTTTCATTAGCATTCAGGTTATGAAAACTAGATGATTTTCCATTAAAAACAAATCATAAACATCATTCTCACATAACTGCAAAAAGGCTGTGACAGTTACTGTGCTATTAGGTAAAGAAGTGCTACTTCTTTTTAAGATATTTTCAGTACTGGCATTATTATTCCCAAATAACATTTTCAGATCTAAATTCCTAATAAACATTCTTAGCTCTGTAATGCTGTCATTCAATACACCATTACCAGATGGAATAAAAGTTAAACCCTTGTCTAGTAAACTCAGTTCCAGTTCAGACAATTCAAAGCCAGACAAGTTAACAACAGTGTGTCCTGCTAAGTCTTTCTGCTTCTTGTTACAGGGCCTATCTTCGGTCTTGCCCCCAAGTCTTTCCTTTGTGGTGTTCGTCTTTGCTTGCTTCGGTCTCTCTCCCTCTGCTGCACCTGTATTGGGAGCTGTAGATTTATTTTTAGATTTGTTTCACCTAAAAAACTATTTGTTGTCTCAGTATTAGAAATGTTACTATTATGAACCTCACCAATATGGTTCTTGTCAGACAGCAGTTCTTGGTCTGTAGGTTCACATGCAAAAGGGTCTAAAGCTGTAACAGCTTCCCCTATATGCGCAGCAGTTCCTTCCTGTGTACTAATTGGTGCTGTATTACTCATAGTAGAAGAGCCCTCTCTTCTAGATTGTTGTAGCTGAGCATTAGGTTGATTTGCACTTGTATTTGATAAAATATGAGCCCTCACAGTTTCCTCTCTGAGCCAAGAGAAACCATGGTTATTTTGAAAGTGAGAGATGTCTCTAATCAGCTTTTGCTTCTTAGTAGAGACTAATTTGCTCTCAAACTCTAGAAGCTTATCTAACACACTTTGATACTGTTGTGTATAAGTAACAATTTCATTCTCAAGAGCATCTATCTTAGTATACAGGTCATGTTCTATTTCTGTAAAAAAGTCATTCATAATCCTTATATATTCCATACTGGTATGTAAATTAAGTTCTTGTCATTTCTTCAGTAAAATGGGATATTTATTCCCATAAGTCAGCATCTTAGTTATTCTCAGCCCTCTTGGCACAATGCCCATCTATATATAAGCTGAGAATGAAAGTCTCTGCCACTGCAGTCTCTCATATTTCTGAACCAACAATTTAAGTTCATGCATTCTATGTAAACATTCTTCTCTTTTAGAGTCATTAGCAGGTAGTCACTTTCAAATTCTCAGAAGTACAGATTGAAAAAGCAGCAAAAGGCAGTTCTCACCAACAGTTAACATTTTCTTTACAGATAATCATCTCATCTTGACGTTCAGAATAATTCCTTCTCACAGGCTGGTTGTTTAAAGCAGAACAAGGATGTGCTATTCTCACCAACAAAGCAAGCAAACAAAGTCCAGGAAGCAGGTGTAGAACAGCTAAGCGTACTGGTGAACCAACATGAACATAAATCCAGTAACAAAAAAGTATAGCACGACCATCCATGTAAAACAAGGTTTATTACTTCAAGCTTTTGAGTTGAAACTCTTTTTCAAGAATGAATCAGTACATTAAAACCACAGAATAACTATAGAACACTAGCCAATCACATAACATATCTCATAAACACATTATATAATTATACAATTTACATAATTAATATAGTTGACTAAGCCTAGTTCACTAAAAAACTTCATTAAAAACAATGGTCAACTTAACAAATTTCATTACTGCCTAAAATGCACCACAGGACAACTGTAATACTCTAACATATGCTTGTCTTAATTTCAAAATAGGTTTAATGCTATTAGCTTTATTAAGCCCTGGATAAACAACAGATCTAAAAAAGTTTATCTGTGGCATTCACAATGTCCCCCCCTCTTGTTTTGCAAACTCTCAGCATTATCCTAAATTTATGTATGTTCATTTCCATAATGTAAAATATTCTTACTAAGTGCATTTGTCTCAACCCCCCTTCTTATATCAGATAAGAGGGATGCAATTCTCTCCTTGAATTTACAGTTAGTTTTTCCAGTGTAAAAACACAAACATTTTTCACAGTTAGCCAAGTAAACTAAATTTTCACTATTGCACATGCCAAATGCCTTAATGGTATCACTTACATTGATCCTGTTGACATAGCCAACCTGTTAGCAGACAGATTCAGCGCAAACTTCAACTCCCTGTTAACCCCAAAGGCCCATTCAGCATCCCCAATACTTGTCCCACACCTCACATTTCCATACACTAAGGGTTAAAGGCACTATCCAAGCCAAAGAATAAAGCTTCCATGGGACCTAATAGTATCCAAGGCTGTATTCTGCATCATCTCCAGCAAGAACTAGCTTTGTCATTGAGCATCCTATTCAAACACAGCCTAACTACAGGCCTCATTTCACCATAGTGGAGAACTGCCATTGTCATCACTTTGCACAAAGGTAGTGTCACTACTGTACCTGGAAACTATTGTCCCATTAGCTTGACAAGTTTGATCTGTAAAGCCATGGAGTTTATTATTATGGATCTCATAAACAAGGACATAGGCAATCTCCAAGCACTCGACTCCAACCATTTTGGATTTGTCAAGGTTGACTTCTTTGAGACTGTCACAAGGTCCTGGATGAGGGAAAGTCAGTACACACAGCTTACCTTGACTTGGCCAAGGCCTTTGACACAATTCTCGACTCAGGCATCATCAAAAAGCTAACCCAACTTGGCGTAAATCATTACTTCATCAGGTGGGTGGCTAACTGGCACACCAATAGGATCCACAAGGTCATGATGCCTTCACTTCCGACAGCAGACCTGTCACTAGTGGTGTTCCCCAGGGATCTGTCCTCGGACCCCTACTGTTTGGCATCTACTTCGCAGAGGTTCAGGCAAAGACAAAAGACCTGTGGCTGACCAGGTTTCTGGATGACTGTAACTTGGGTGCTGACACTGACTCCCCATATGATGGTAACATACTGCAAGAGGGTCTCACTGCAACAAATGTCTGGTGTCAAAGACATGGCCTTAAGTTAAATGCAAAAAAAAATGTATTATCATGCCATCTGGCAAATCATGGCCCCTACTGATTACCACATCAACAGCACCCCCCCCCTCAGCATACAACCTGTGGTGAGAGATCTTGGGAACTCAAGTTGACAACAATCTCGCATTCGACCATCATGTGGTGGCAGTGGTCCAAAAAAGCCTTTTACTTGGTTCATCTCATAAGTAAAGGGACTGCATTCAGAAAAAAGGAGGTTATTACCTCTCTGTACTCCTCCTTCATTAGGCCCATAGTTGAGTATAATGGCCCATTTGGTATGCACCTCTCCAAGCACCTGCATCAACTGGAAAGGCCACAGAAATACCTCACAAAGAAAATCCATGGCCTCCAAAACTTGTTCTATGCAGTTAGGCTCAAATCACTATCACGCTACTTGGTATCATACAGATCGCTCAGAAGATAGCTGTGTTGTGCCTACAAGGCAATTTCAGACCCTGCCCTACTAGAGATTCTCCGTAACCATAAGTCTAACTCCTCATGCATTACCCACTAAAAAAGGCCTAAATCTAATATGCAACATGAACAAAACCTGCTGGAGAGATAGGTTTGTCTCCCTGAGGCTACCCCATCTCTGGAATAGACTCCCCACATCAAACAGAGTACCTTGCTGACCTTCTTCAAGCACAACCTTGATGAGTGGATGGGAAACCACAAATTTTTCCTAGGGGTTCCACCTGAGACCTTTAGTAACAGGGGCAACAGATGCTGACTGAGGTTTCTTTTTTGAGAGATAAACTATTGGCTAGGCTTGTAAGTTTCTCAGGGCCATTAGCCTAGTAACCTTCTACGATCCTATGACATAGATAAATATATATATATATATATATATATATATATATATATATATATATATATATATATATATATATATATATATATGTATATATATCCGGAAGGAGCAAATAGAAGTATAGGCAAAAATGTGTTGTTGCTTCTAATAAACATTGATTATCTTTCATACAAAAATGTCAGTACTCTGTCTTGGTTGTTTTCCTTTTAAATGGAGGTGGGAAAATGTATATACTGGTCACAGAAAGTGCATAGGGATTAATGACATGGAGTTTCACTATAAGGAGAAGACGGGAAGATAAATGTAGAGATGGAAATTAACTGAATAGATTATACTGTACTGGAGCCAAAACCTGAGATTCAAAACAAGAAGTGTAGAGTCCGTCAAGGTCATTGTGTATTAGGTTTATATTAATGAGAATGACAGATGACTCCTAAACACAACTTTCTTGGAAAAACCTGGAAGAATGTCAGTAATCAAAAGACAACACAAGGATTCCCATGCTTAGTTCAGTGGAGGATCCCTAGGTGTTTATGTTTCTCTCTCTCTCTCTTTATATATGTATTCGTATATCTATATATATATATATATATATATATATGTGTGTGTGTGTGTGTGTGTGTGTGTGTGTGTGTGTGTGTGTGTGTGTGTGTGTGTATATATATATATATATATATATATATATGCATTTTTCGGTGAAGTGGGCTTCCTGAAATCATTTTCGACCAAATGTAATTCAACCAAAAGCAGTAGACCCATATATATATATATATATATATATATATATATATATATATATATTTATATACACCAATTAAATATGCACAAAATGTATTGAACTCTGTCTTCTTACCAGATTGCCCACAAGATTAAGCCCCTTTGGATTGGATAGAGTTTTCCAAAATTTTAAGTAATGTATCAAACTCTATTTTATTACCAAGTTGACCTCAAGATTAAGCCCCCTTAGATGGAGTGTTCTGAAATTTAAGATTATCCTGCTTTACAAATCCATCAACATTTTAACATGGTCACCCCCTTTATGCATGACTGACTGGCCCAACACACTAAAAATTAGTGTAGCATTGGAAACCCCATGTGCAGTGTGAAAATGTCCAGCAACAGGATTGTTCATATTTCCATTGCATATATTACCCAAGTGCTCCAACACCTGGACTTGTACCATCCTTTTAGTTGCCATAATTATCACTTAGGATTCCAGCACATACAACCCAAAATATATACCACACCACAGGAATTGCAATTAAACTGATATCTAGAAACAAGATACATTCCTGACTATCTTGAAAACCCTGCAGTGCCCACATGGAAAAGTTCCCACAACGTGCCGCTCATCATAAGAGCCAAATTTACCCACAGTCAGTTCTTTAAGATTTGAAAATTCCCCATATGAAAATTTGACTTTTCTGGAAAACAAATGACCTGACTATTCATTCGTATGTACTAAATGCCAGGAATTGATAGCCACTTCAAACAATATCTTGGCAGCAATACTTAATACTAAGAGCTTGAGCAATAAAAAGCTAGAAAACCTGTCTCTTGAAGCTATTTAATATTTGTTTGCATAGTCAGAGCAGTAACTAAGGTGAGGTGAAGAAATGTTTGTCTGTGATTTTTTATTTTTTCTTGTCCACAGCTTTGAGTTAAGGTTGAAGGGAAGTATCAGTTTTGGCATTTGCCCAGGGAGCCATGTGAGCTGTGGCTCTGTCTATAACTACAAAAACCTGGTATAGCGACAACTCTCCATGTATACCAAGTTTCAGTGACAATCATACATCCAGTCATGCATTTAGGCTGTCTGGGAACTTTGGATGCTTTAATTTATTTGGAATGCAGTCTTTTCACTCCAAGGCTTATCTAATACTCACCTGGATCTCATAAAAGGCTAACAGTTGATAGTTTACAGGATTCCGTCTGTGGCCTGTATTGAGTATGTGGTTTCCTTAATTCATCCTGAGAAGTAAACCATTAAACCAAAAACACTCCCTATAGAGTAATTACCTTCCAATAACTACAAAAAAAGAGACTACAGCCAAAAAAAATGACAATCCAAGAGAACAGCCAAGAACTGGGGAATATAAATCTTTAATCCACCTGGAGCCCAATCGAAGATACAAACAATTGCACAGTCCACAAAATACAAATATCCAAATGAAGTTAAGCGCACTTTCACCTTGCTCAGTGCAAAGAGTCCTCAGAACTAGTAAAACTGCCATTCCAACATATTTAAATACAAATAGAATCCCAGTCATTTTTGTAATTCCCAAGGTTCATAAAGGCATTGATGCTCTCAAGTTCAGACCTATAGTGGCAGGGGCGGGGAGCATCACTGAACCATTGGGTATTTTTGTGGATTCTCAGTTAAAGAAATTCATTAACAATATAATGCATATTTTAAAAGATTCCTGGGATTTTTTGAAAAAAATCACCACAGACAAATTTGATGCCAACATCTGGTTTGCCACTATTGATGTGGTAGAGTTATTTTCCAGTATTCCCCATAATACAGGGATGGAATGGTTTGCTGAAATTTTACCTTCCAATAACTGGCAAACACACGTGAGTACTAACAAATATGGGCACAGAGTTTTCAGTTTTGTTAATGTAAGTTCATTGGAGCAATTAGTTCCTTCTCTTGTTATAGGTGCAAACATTCTCAGGCTAATAGTTAACAGGATATCGTCTGCCTGCATTCTTCCTTTATTAATTCTCCTCTTGCATAAGTCTAGCCAACCACCTGTTTCCTTAGGACCTGAACCATGTACCTTAGGAATACAACTGTACTGACAGGCTACCTTAAAGCCAGTATCATCAGTCATTGAGAATAACAAGAACTACAATTGTTAAACATCCAAGCTGCATCACACCCCCCCCCCCACATACACACACAATGTGATGCCATAGCATATTTTTCAGAAGCTAGTCTCTTATAGATAACAACATGGAACTGTCTGCCCTCCTCTGGCACAAGTACTATGTTAAGTATGAAAACAAACCCATATAGTGAAGTTCACATATTAGTAAAGTATACAATAAAAGACAGGAATAGCTAATCCCAAAGGTAATAGCAAAGCCCATTTAGCTAGATTATGAAAATTAGATGCGCTCTCAGACATGCTTTTGAGTTAATGCAATTTAATGCTAATGTTGCAATCCATTTAGACCCTGAAGCCATTACTTGCATACTCTCTGACAAAGTCTGTAACTTACCTTCCCTACTCAAGACACTGCTTTGCCCAATGTTTCTATCAATACCTTTGCTCCTAAAATCAGGATCAAACTCCATCAGCCCTCTCAAAATCCAAAAATAACATCTTCAGAGTCACAATGGCTACTTTTCAGATAATGGGAAATAAAGATTATAGCAGTCCTTTCTGTATGATATTCAAACTATGCCTCATTTCTGGTCAAGTTCTTGAGGCTTGGCGAACTGCCATTCTGATGCCACTGTCTAAATGTAACCATAATACTGACCCTGGTAACATAGCTATAAGAGCCTTTCTAATATTCATAGGCTGAATTCGCATAGCACTCATAAACAATGATATAGGCAACATTCTGACTCTCAGTACTAATCAGTTTGGTTTATAGAAATGCAGAATGTACCTTCTCCAGCTGGCTGCCTTCTCTGAAAGTGCTGCTTAACTGTCACATGAAGGTCAGACTGTCCACACTGCATATTTAACATGAACAAGGCTTTCAGCACCATTTCCCATGTAGGCATTAACAATAAAATCAGCAAGTCAAACTATATCCTTACATTGTTTGCTGTATTGATGGTTAGCTGACTGACACAACTCATGCAGTAAAGTTTGAGGAAATGACTTCTATGTAAAACAAATGTCACTAGTGGCATAATGCAGGACTGTATTATTTGTCCCCTCCATTTTGGTATTTTACCTTTATGATACAACATTAGTGACTAAAGGCGTAGGATTGACCAAGGTTGCATATAATTGCAGATATGATGCTGCTGCTGTAAGCTGCTCTTCTAAGATCTAGATACAGTAATGAGGTTCTCAGAACAAGCTGCCTATAAGTATTACTTATATGACAACTTCATAAAGTGAATACAATAGTTGAAATGTCTTCATCATGACTTATCTGTGTGACACTGGTTATTTTATTTTTCAAACACCTTTATTGAATTATCATTTGTGACACAGGCAAATTTACATTCATATAAAAGTAATCAAACTATAGTAGCATAACAAATATTGCTATATATATCATATAACCTAAACAATATTGCATAAATTATTGAATCCCTGTTTTTTTTTAAACAAGAAACATCTTCATTAAACAATCACTTACTACATAGGCAATCATATATTTATATAAATGAAAACAACCCACACCAACACAATCCTAGTCACAAGCATTTTATATTACAAACCATACTGATACACTCCCATTTGCAAACATTATACATCAGTTATAATCTACCCAATCTTTCTCACTCAGATGTTGCAAAGCTCAATTTAGTCCTGCTGCCTTTTAGGTCTCATTCCTCCCTTGTATGCATTGTTCCCACAATTCCCATTTTCCTATGTAGTTTACTACTACCCTTTTCTAAAGATCCCATTTCCAATTGTTTTATCTCTGTTACTATATTCACTACTTCTAGTATAGTTGGTTTAGATCTTTATTTCCATTTTCTAGTAATTGCATTTTTGGTAGCCACCATTATTAGACACAGCGAGGCCTTACCATGTCTAGGTAATTCTGATCCTGTATCATAGCTCAGAAAAAAATCATCTCCCTCTTCAGACCAATCTGCCCATCCAGCATTTCTGACAGTACCTCCCACAGGGAATCCTTAAAGTTTGTCAACTCACCACACTCCCAGAAAATATGCTCCCAATTACTTCTTTCTTCCCCGTCACATCTCCAACATTTACTGTCTACCTGAGGAAAAATTCTCTGGAGTCTTATTGTGTTTCGATGATGATCATTGTAAAGACTGTCCTAAAACAAATTATAAATGAAAAGTACTGCAAAGGCTATTTGGGGGGATAAAGTCAGATTATTGTAGTATAGTAAGGATAGTGTAGAAGGTGGTTCCAAGTTACTGAGAAGAGATATTCTTATTATCAACTTGGTGAGTTATAAGTAAATAACAAGTTCAGTCACCTTCATAGGATCATAGAACCATAGGACGTTAATGGGCTAATGGCCCTAGGGTCCTTACAAGCCTAGTTAAGTTCTACCCTTATTTCCATGATCAGCACCCAATGCCCATGCCCAAGAGGGGCACAGGTGGAACCCCTGGGGTGAATTTATGGTTACCCATCCAATCGTCTAGATTGCATTTGAAGAGGGCCAATGAGGTGCTCTGTTTGACATGAAGTGGGAATCTGTTCCAAAATGTGGTAACCTCTAGGAGACAAATATGTACCTCCAGCAGGTTCTATTAATGTCACATACCAGGTTAAGGTCTTTAGAGCAAGTAACCCGTGTACCATTTGACTTGTGGATATGCAGTGTTTCCAATAAGGCAGGGTCAAAGACTACCTTACATGTAAGACAAAGATCATCTCCTAGTAGTCTGTGTGAAACAGAATAAAGTGACAGTGATTTCAGATGATCTACATAGAACAGATGCTGAAGACCCTGAACTTTCCTTTTGAGGAACCTTTGTGGTTTCTCCAATTTTTGCAGATGCTTGGAAAGGTATGTGCCAAATGATGTTGTATTCAATTATTGGCCTGATGAGGGAAGAGTACAGGGAGGTTATAGCTTTTTGTCTTCTGGAGACAATGCCCTTAATTATGAGATAAGCAATATAGAATGCCATTTTTACCACTGTGGAGACATGGTGATCAAAGGTAAGGTTTCTGTCAACCTTTGTGCCCTGGTCTCTCACCACTGGGTGCATACTTAAGGTGTTGCTATTGATGTGGTAGTTAGCAGGAGCATCTCTTTTACCAAAAAGGATGATAATACATTATTTTCCATTGAGTTTAAGGCCAAAAATTTGGCACCAATCATTTGTTTGTGTAAGACCCTCCTGTAAGATGTTGACACCATTTGGAGATTCTATGACCACTCCCAGTTTGCAGTCATCAACAAACTTTGTCAGCCACAGACCTTTAGCTTTTGCTTGTACTTCAGAAAAGTAGATTCCAAATAATAGAGGTCCCAGGACTGATCATTGTGGAACACCACTGGTTATAGGTCTGCTGTTGGAGATAGATTCCCCTATTTTGCTTATATGTGTTCTATCAGTGAATCAGTTAGCAACCCATCTAATGATATAAGGGTTGGGTGAGGTTGTCAGTGATGCCTGAGTAAGGGATAGTGTCAAAATCCTTGGCTAAGTCTAGGTAGGCTATATACACAGTGTTCCCCTTGTCCAGGGCCTTGGTAACTGTGTCGAAGAAGTCCACCAAGTTTAACAGGCATCACCTCCCTTTGACAAATCCAAACTGAGTAGGGTCAAGTGTTTGGAGATTACCTATATCCTTGTTGATAAGGTCCATGATGGTTTGCTCCATGACCTTGCAAATAAGGCTAGTTAGGTTATTAGATCTATAGTTCCTGGGGTCACCGGAAGCAACATGTGTGTGCAAGTTTTTAATTTTATAGAAATTTGTCAAAGTTTTTAATTTTGCAGTGAGTGCTGCAGATGACTCTTTTGAATGCTTGTCAGAGCAATAGCAATGCACAAGACCATTTTGCCAAGACAGCACTGATTTTCATAAAATAAAACATCATCATCATCACGTAGGCCATAGATTCTCTCCCTCCCACAAATGATTCCATACCTTCATTCTTATTGCACATTTCTTGTAGTGTCTCAAATTTGTTATTTTGTATTTTGGTACGGTGTTATCATTGACAAAAAGACTGTCATACACAGACAGACAGATAGATGCACACACATACATGCATACACAGAAAAAAGGGAAAATACCCAAATTTATAGAAATAACACGGTTGTACTATTAAGTAAGGAACAGGCTCACACACCAGTGTTTTACTTAAGTCATTCAGGGAAATGTAGTGCTTCTGTTTCGTTTGATTCAGGGTAGGGTTATGCTTAGTAATACTAACATTACTTAAGTCATTCAGGGATATGTAGTGCTTCTGTTTCGTTTGATTGAAGGTAGGTTATACTCAATAATACTGACATTACTTCAGTTATTCTGGGATATGTACTGTTTCTGTTTAATTTGATTCAGGGTTAGGGTTATACTCAGTAATAGTCATTCAGAGAGATGTACTGTTTCTGTTTAATTTGATTCAGGGTAGGGTTATACTCAGTAATACTGACATTACTTAAGTCATTCATGGAGATGTAGTGCTTCTGTTTCATTTGATTCAGGGTAGGGTTATACTCAGTAATACTGACATTGTTACTCCTAAAGCCAACATGTTGCAGCATCAAAGAGCAAGACACAGGAGAAAGAACTTTACTCCTGAAGTGAACTATATCCTCATGGATGAAATAATGAGGTATGGGAAATGTCTGTTTGGAATGAGGATCCCCAACAGGCATAGTGATCTTAAGGCTAAAGTGTGGAACCAGTCTTGTCAGACATAAATTCCATAAGGGGAAGAAGGTTCACATTGGCACACTGTAGGATGAAACCTAATTATATGGTATTCTGTGCAAGGGCTAAAACAAGACAAAATGCAACGTTTTTTAATACCACATGCAATGGTCCTTCAACTCTCCAAAGTCTGACACCTGATTAGGAGTATTTGCTATGCCAATGAGTGGATTAGTATTATGCATAGGATGAGGGAACTGGTACTATTCAAGATGGCATGGGTACCAGCAGCTTGGCATGCCATTAGCGTGTTCACACAGGTGTTACAGTAGGTTACTGTTACCATTTATGTGTTGATGGAATACATGAATAATATCAATGGCCCTAGGGTCCTTACAAGCCTAGTTAAGTTCTACCCTTATTTCCATGATCAGCACCCAATGCCCATGCCCAAGAGGGGCACAGGTGGAACCCCTGGGGTGAATTTATGGTTACCCATCCAATCGTCTAGATTGCATTTGAAGAGGGCCAATGAGGTGCTCTGTTTGACATGAAGTGGGAATCTGTTCCAAAATGTGGTAACCTCTAGGAGACAAATCTGTACCTCCAGCAGGTTCTATTAATGTCACATACCAGGTTAAGGTCTTTAGAGCAAGTAACCCGTGTACCATTTGACTTGTGGATATGCAGTGTTTCCAATAAGGCAGGGTCAAAGACTACCTTACATGTAAGCCAAAGATCATCTCCTAGTAGTCTGTGTGAAACAGAATAAAGTGACAGTGATTTCAGATGATCTACATAGAACAGATGCTGAAGACCCTGAACTTTCCTTTTGAGGAACCTTTGTGGTTTCTCCAATTTTTGCAGATGCTTGGAAAAGTATGTGCCAAATGATGTTGTATTCAATTATTGGCCTGATGAGGGAAGAGTACAGGGAGGTTATAGCTTTTTGTCTTCTGGAGACAATGCCCTTAATTATGAGATAAGCAATATAGAATGCCATTTTTACCACTGTGGAGACATGGTGATCAAAGGTAAGGTTTCTGTCAACCTTTGTGCCCAGGTCTCTCACCACTGGGTGCATACTTAAGGTGTTGCTATTGATGTGGTAGTTAGCAGGAGCATCTCTTTTACCAAAAAGGATGATAATACATTATTTTCCATTGAGTTTAAGGCCAAAAATTTGGCACCAATCATTTGTTTGTGTAAGACCCTCCTGTAAGATGTTGACACCATTTGGAGATTCTATGACCACTCCCAGTTTGCAGTCATCAACAAACTTTGTCAGCCACAGACCTTTAGCTTTTGCTTGTACTTCAGAAAAGTAGATTCCAAATAATAGAGGTCCCAGGACTGATCATTGTGGAACACCACTGGTTATAGGTCTGCTGTTGGAGATAGATTCCCCTATTTTGCTTATATGTGTTCTATCAGTGAATCAGTTAGCAACCCATCTAATGATATAAGGGTTGGGTGAGGTTGTCAGTGATGCCTGAGTAAGGGATAGTGTCAAAATCCTTGGCTAAGTCTAGGTAGGCTATATACACAGTGTTCCCCTTGTCCAGGGCCTTGGTAACTGTGTCGAAGAAGTCCACCAAGTTTAACAGGCATCACCTCCCTTTGACAAATCCAAACTGAGTAGGGTCAAGTGTTTGGAGATTACCTATATCCTTGTTGATAAGGTCCATGATGGTTTGCTCCATGACCTTGCAAATAAGGCTAGTTAGGTTATTAGATCTATAGTTCCTGGGGTCACGGAAGCAACATGTGTGTGCAAGTTTTAATTTTATAGAAATTTGTCAAAGTTTTTAATTTTGCAGTGAGTGCTGCAGATGACTCTTTGAATGCTTGTCAGAGCAATAGCAATGCACAAGACCATTTTGCCAAGACAGCACTGATTTTCATAAAATAAAACATCATCATCATCACGTAGGCCATAGATTCTCTCCCTCCCACAAATGATTCCATACCTTCATTCTTATTGCACATTTCTTGTAGTGTCTCAAATTTGTTATTTTGTATTTTGGTACGGTGTTATCATTGACAAAAAGACTGTCATACACAGACAGACAGATAGATGCACACACATACATGCATACACAGAAAAAAGGGAAAATACCCAAATTTATAGAAATAACACGGTTGTACTATTAAGTAAGGAACAGGCTCACACACCAGTGTTTTACTTAAGTCATTCAGGGAAATGTAGTGCTTCTGTTTCGTTTGATTCAGGGTAGGGTTATACTCAGTAATACTGACATTGTTACTCCTAAAGCCAACATGTTGCAGCATCAAAGAGCAAGACACAGGAGAAAGAACTTTACTCCTGAAGTGAACTATATCCTCATGGATGAAATAATGAGGTATGGGAAATGTCTGTTTGGAATGAGGATCCCCAACAGGCATAGTGATCTTAAGGCTAAAGTGTGGAACCAGTCTTGTCAGACATAAATTCCATAAGGGGAAGAAGGTTCACATTGGCACACTGTAGGATGAAACCTAATTATATGGTATTCTGTGCAAGGGCTAAAACAAGACAAAATGCAACATTTTTTAATACCACATGCAATGGTCCTTCAACTCTCCAAAGTCTGACACCTGATTAGGAATATTTGCTATGCCAATGAGTGGATTAGTATTATGCATAGGATGAGGGAACTGGTACTATTCAAGATGGCATGGGTACCAGCAGCTTGGCATGCCATTAGCGTGTTCACACAGGTGTTACAGTAGGTTACTGTTACCATTTATGTGTTGATGGAATACATGAATAATATCAGTGTGAAACTTTTCCCCAGCACCTACTTGCATTGACAACACTAGCACTACAAACTGATAAATCAGATTATACATGTGCATGTCTTTCTTCTCCACTTGCACCAATAGTTCAACAATTATTTACTGATAAGTGATTAATGAGGCATATTGTATTAAAACACTTATTATTTGTTTATAGGAATGGCACCACAGAAAACATAGAAACATCAGTGACAGGCTATGTGTACTGCTGCAGGCTGATGTTAAAAGCCAGATGGTCATCAGCAATGGTAGCATTACCCTTACATGCACAACACAGCCTATAGAGAATGGCACACTGTCAGAAAGTGTACTTTCAGAGTCCACTACCCAAAACAGGTTGATAACCTAACAATTGGTGAGGAAGACTCATACAAAAAGCAGCAAGGGCAAATGACTCTTCTAGAAGCAGTTGTATCACTTGTAGTTCATCACATCTTTCTGGTGCACATGGTGAGTAGTTGGAACAATACATGACAATGTTGAAGGCTCAGTTACCCACTCTGTGGCCTGTCCATAGGGATTTCAAGCAAAGGTGCCAATCTCAGCTGACTCAAGAGAAACCTAAGGTATTGTCTTCACAGCAATAAATATGCCTTGTGAAATCGTTCAGATACAGGCTACTGTCACTAAGAGTCAGAAAAAGAGATGTCTAGAATGTTGCAACGTATATATGAGGAAAATCACCTATGTGTGGAAATAAATCACCTATATGTGGAAATAGGGTAGGTCCAGAACAATGCCATGATTACCCTCATGTGGATTATAGTTTCTCATATGGCATTCATGTTTGCCTGTACCCACAGTCTAATGTGGACATTGCAGAAATACATAGGTGACACTGGGTGACCGAGCTGAAGCACGTCCAAACTGTATGTATGTTGGCCATGTGAAGTATACACCACAAGTCCTCAAGCAAGTGTGGCATCTATGGATGCTAATTCCTCCACAATGAAGGTAGTTAGGGATAATTGGACTACCATATCACTTGGTAGGACCTCTCTGTTAAAGTCAAGGTCTCACAGTACTCTCTAGTTATTTCCAAGAGCACCCAGAGCATAAAGAGGATCACAGCAACAAACTCAAATGGCAGCATTTGTTCTCATTCTCCAAGACTATCTCCATTGTTATCCTTAGGGTACATTTGCATGAGACAATACCAAAGTGTCATGTCTTTCAATGTTGCATATTTGCTATACATAACTCCCCCCAAACTAGGCCTCATTGCAAATGCAGGAGAAACTACACTGGCTAAAAACATATGTAGAGCAAGCATGACTTAATCTATGACACATTTGATAAGGAAAATAAACATTTGTTCTTACCTGGAAGGATTAAAAATATTGACAATAACTGCTGAGAAAATTTTCATTAAAGGAAAGAAATACTCATAAATTACCAGTATGTAACAGCAATACCTTCATAATGACAAATTACAGACACTTTGTTAGGACATCATCACACCATTATTTCATAAGCCTGTATGTGCAGAAAAGGCTGCTACATAGTAATATTCCCTGCTTCACAACTCTGCCCATTTTTCAAAAAAAAAAAAAGTAGCTCTGCCATTAGTATACCAGGTTTTGTGCCTCAGTCCACTAACTACTGAATAATTAGAATGGTGTCTGGAGGAATGTCTGATGCACAATGTGAATTGCCATTCCCTCGTCATCATATCCCACAATTTAACACTGCATGCACCAAGATATATCTTTGCAACTTTAGACTGTTACACAGTGAATGTCACAGTCCAGAATAAGGACTAGATTACACCACTTTGCCTGCTCTGGCATGTACCATGCATGAACCTGCCTGGGGGGGGTGTTGTGCTGCTGTCATTGACTGACCACGATCACTATCATCAGTCATGTAACAAATGATAGAGGGAGCAGCAGTATCACCTGATGTCTCACCAGTCACTAGTTGCAACAGATATGCACCAAACCAATGCAGATTCATGCAAGGCAGAATGCAACAAACAGCAAACATTCTGCTTGCAGTAGCAGCATCATACTACAGGGTCCTTCAGTCTTGCCCAGGCAACAGAAATGAGCTTCAAACAGGCTAGACACTCACTAGGAAACTATCAGCATCTGCAGCATTGTGATGTCATAGTGCACTTCTTCTTTGTCTGTCGGCATATTACAGACTAGTGTAGTGTCATTAGATAAAGTACATGTGAATAGCTTGCATGACATAAGGAAAACAACACTCACAATGAGTTGTAGATGAAAGACAATGGGGCTGTTTAGTCCTTAACACTTTTTTTAGGACATATAGCAATAGCTATGGTCACAAACTTATTTACTGTACATATGCCAGAAAAATTTCCATGCAGTATCATCTCCATGAAGGATGTCACAAAACAGTGAATTTTTGCACCAAATGTGAGAATCGTAGGTACTGTCAGGATTCTGGTCTGATATATTGGTGATACAACCATGTACATCACAAAATACATGTCAGTTGATAGAACAGTTACTATTCTTATTATGGTACCGCTCTCCTGTGGTCCATATGGGACCCTGATTGGCATATTGGTGCAATCTATTATGCCAAGGTTCTTAGGGAAGTGTATGAGTCCATAGGATATTTATATAGTACAGTCCTGTGGTGATACTGATGAATATATATATGCTCATCAGCATGGGTCAGGAGTATGTGGAGGGACTGTTACATTATCTTTGAGGAACAAACCTGAGATACTTAATGTGTCCCCATTCTGTGAAGGTTACCAAGGCAAGTATAGTTAGAGGCAAACATACCATGGTATCCTCAGACATATAGAGATCAAACATTTCCTATGTTCTAGCTTATGGAGCCTACAAGTTCACCAAAGACCTTATAATATCCCTAAGCATTCTACAGTGTACAAGCACCTCCTGTTCTTCAAATATATAATGAATTGCCCGTTTCTTATAACATTTCTGTGGCTGCTTAGTATCACTATGTTCACTTGACTGTGGTACAGCAGAAACAAGCACTTCATAGTGGGACACAGTAAGGCTTATAGCAAAACATGAATTTTTGCTAATTGCAAAGTGACAAGAAATGGTGCTGCTTGCCTTTATATAACCTATTTATTTTCATAATGTTCACTTATGTAGTAAAATGATACACCAAATCAAACAAATTAGGAAAGGAATCTGCTATCACACCACTGACACAGCATTTACATACATATCTTCACTTTATTTATTTATTTATTCATTCCTTTATTTATTTATTGACATTTGTTTACTGGGAACATCTGACTGAGCACACATGCCCTTTTTTCAGTGGAGGTGCGGGGGGGGGGTGGCTCCAAGTTATCATATTTAATGTAATCAATATTTACAATAACAAATTTTATAGTATAGTTTCAATGAATACATAGCATAATAGTATAATAACATTTGTATTGATTTCCAAAACCATTAAATTTACAAGCCTTGCATTGGGATTTTACAAATAGAATAGTGGTGTATAACATAGGGAGGAGGAATTTAAGAAATACAATAGAGTAAGGTATTACAAGAGATAAGCAAGTTTGAGAGCTGATAGAAAAGAAGTGCTTTACTGCTTTAAAGGGAAGTATACGAAAGGTGATGATGGATGTTAGAGAGCTATGTTCCAGACGAGAAGCAGACTTCATACATTCCTTTGCATACAACCATCTCTGCACCCTTTCAAGAGCACCACATATATATATATATATATATATATATATATATATATATATATATATATATATATATATATATATATATATATATATATATATATATATATATATATATATATATTTACATATATCTGCAGCATACATCTATTGATAGCATTTTGTCTGTGCTTCAGTTCAACCAGGACACATAAGCTCTATATATGTTTAATATGTAAGAATATCACCCTCAATTTTCTTGTGGATGGAAATTTAAGTTTTGTAGATTCTGAAATAGTAAAGCAAAAATAGCTGATGTGAGTTGGTTTTAATTCTAATAGTAATATGCAATTAAAAAGACAATGAAAAATGTGAATGATGTATTTCCTGGGTACAAATTGAATATTCTCATTAGTTTAGTACTATAGTGGTTTATAATAATAGTACCAAAGTATTGTTTAAATCAGGAAATGCTGATAAGCAATGCAGTTATTCAAATACTAATTATTTCAATCTTTCTTGCTACACAATAGTGACAAGCCAGGATATCATTTAATACTAACATCATGCATTTATGTAAACTGAAAAAAATTGCTATTGTGCTGCTGAAATTCTCAGATAAAGATTTATAAGGGGTAGAACAGTGTAGAGTTCACCTTTTGCAATGCTTTTTCTTTTAAAACTCACTGTAGGAAAGTTAAGAAGTGAAACCGTTAATGTGGATGGAAAACGTCACACATTTATTTTTCATTTCTGAGTAATCTTTCTGATATGTATAGAATGAACCATGCCATTTAGAGATGAAATATCAAATTATGTGCTTGAAATGTTAGGCTGATGACATTTGCTCTACAACTGCCAACAAAATACCATATGAAGTGTGTAATCAAAGGGTATTTTAAAACATCCTACTTCATGACTTTTGATTAATGCATCAAGACTGAATAGTATCACAGATGTATTCTGAATGCTAGCTTACAATGTGGGAATAATTTCTTTAAAAACTTGAACAAGATAAAGGCCAAGTAAATGGAGTAATTTAGGATTGTCAGGCACTAAGGAAACTTCACATACTTTGAAAAGAGCACTGCACAGCAGAATTATGCCTGTGCATGCTTGCAGGGTTTAAGAATTATCCTGAAAAACCACACCTGCATGCTGGTATACGTTATTCTATAATGCTGCATTGTATATGTGACATATTCAATGGTCCAGGAATATGGATACAAGTACAAAATGCTGGAGGTAATAGAAATAAGAATCTGTTTGATTCAGATGGCCGCTGCTTTTTTTTTTGTTTTGGTTATGATGCCTGTGAGTATACAGAGAATAACAGATAAATAAAATTAAACAACTGTAGAATAGGCAGTGTAGCTACTTTTCCAAAAAACAAATACTACATAATACATTTTCTGTGAGTTTCCAAGCAGTGAAATCATACTTGCTATGCCAATTACATTAAGAAGACTCTTATATAATTATATTTCGAAGTATGAAGACGATAAGGCAGACCTTGCTTCTAAATGCACTTCTTTCTTGACTGAAAAACAATACATTTCTTTATACTTTTCAAACTAACTGCTAGAAATTAATTTAAAAGCTGGAACTCTAGATGTATAGAGTACCAAATTGACTAGAATGCATTATAGCATTGTATCCCAGAATTGAGCTCTGTGATGCTATAGTAATGCTAAGGATGAAACCATACCAATTTTTTGATTGCATATGACCTAGAAAGTGTTGCAATAAAAATGAAAAAGAAAGCAAAATAATGAAATGCCATTTTTTAAATATTTTTCTTTTCCATCAATAATCTGAAATGAAATACACATATCTGGATCTAGGACTATTGAATGAAAGTTCAATAGTCCAAATCCACAATAACCGAATGCACTTTAATGAAAGTGCTTTCACCAAAAAAGTGCTTTCGTTAAGATCCATTCAAAAAAAAAAACAATAAATCTTCTTTTATGCAGAGGGGCATGCCCCCCACACACACCCTACTTTTATATTCTCATTCCGAGGTCGCACTACATTGGGGAAAAGGGAATTCTCTCTTAACCGCACCGTAGTGCGACTGGCACAACCAACATACATAACCGAAAGTGCTGCTTCAGTGAACAGCATTTTCAGTTATGTATGTTCGGTGATTTCTGCTTTGGCAGAAAGTGCTGTTGGGGATCTGTACAGATCCCACATATCTCTATCTATCTATCTATCTATCTATCTATCTATCTATCTATCTATCTATCTATCTATCTATCTATCTATCTATCTGTGGGTGTCTGTGTGTGTGTGTGTGTGTGTGTGTGTGTGTGTGTGTGTGTGTGTGTGTGTGTGTGTGCATTATTTATTTTGCATTTTCAGTGATAGAAACATTTTTGAAACTATCTTTCAATTCAAGTCATAAATTAAAAAAAAAAACAAACAAAAAAAAAACTTTCTTTTCAAAATGAGTAGCAACAGAAAAAGAAATGCAGATACAAACTCAGTTCCAGCAAGTAGCCCAGAAAACAAATAGTTCTTACAAGTATCAATAGTTCCTTTTACCAGGATTTATCCAACAGTCTGTATCTCACAGACTGGGTAGCTTTTCTTGCTTTCTTCCTTTACAGGATAACAATTTGTCCATTCTATCCATTTTTGTAAGGACACCTACCACATTTCAAGTTTCAAGGACAATTTCTAGACTACTTTCTCATGCAGCTCCATGGAGTTATGGTATCAGATGGTCTCTCAACCCTGAGGTCAGGAAATCTCCTTCATGATGCTTTTCGCTGTAAATTACTCTTTTATGCAGTGAGCAGCGTATTCCCTAGTTCAGCAGTCATTCAGACATATGATCCTCTACACATAGACCCACCAATTCCAGATCCAACAGATAGGTTGTGAGTTTAAGACAGTCCTCCAGGAATGATGGCAGATACCAAAGTTAAAGGGCTGAACAATTGGTTTTCATGTATACAAATTTTAGTTGAAATCTCTCAGCATGTAGTAATGAAATAGAAGAGAAAGATCAATAATTAATATAAAGTTCCAACCCATTATATAGTATTTTAGGGTCATAAGGCCAACTTCATAGGAAGACATTCCTTCTGAATAGCTTAATAACATCTCTAAACATTGCTGTGTTTTCCGGTGATGCAGCAGTTAGGGGGCACATCAAAGAGAGAGAGAGAGAGAGAGACTCAGTGGCATCTGTATTCACTAAGAATTACAGGAAAAAATCTAGATCAAATAGCATTGGTTCTAAATGCAGCATTTTTTCAGTTGCTTAAAGGCTTGCACTGCTTATACTTAATACTTTATTTGTGAAGGAGCCTAACCATTGGTCAGATTAGTCATGGAACAAGTTATAGTAGTACTATTAGAAATACATGTATGGTATTAGCTTGCTAGACCTAAAGGAGAATTTATCTGATTCTTAGTGGTTAGTAAAAGGCAGTCGTATATTGCTTCAGCTTTTCAATCTATACTTTCAACATGCATTGGCTTGCTACACACACAAATATTATGTTTAATGCCATGCATAACTTGCACTTATATTGATTACCAGTTAACTTAGCTTGAGGTAAGAAATATAGGCTGGCTTGAACGTCAGGGAGGTTGCTTTCCCATTTCTCAGAATATATCATCACATCATCAATTTAGGTTGCTGCGTGCCTGGTATAGGGGTTTTAAGAATTATGTCTGTCAGATATTAAAGTGTTCCAAATGCTCCATGGAGACATAAAGATAGGACTCTGTTGTAGAATAGTCCACCTGGTGTAGACAACTGAATGCTTTCCTTCTTTTCTAGGGCAAGGGTATTTTCCTAATACTGATGGTTTGTCTAAAGAGAATGCAAACATTATCGTGCCCAATATCTCAGTCAGTATATTCAGTCAAGGTACAGAATATAAGTCAAATTTAGATATGCTATATAATTTTCCAAAGTTGTTACAAAACCTTATAGTCCCATCAGGCTTAGGGACCAAGATGGGGCTATTCCTCCCACTTTTGTATTCCTGTTCTTTGACACCAAGTTTAAGCATTTTATGCACATCCTCCTTAAATATTTGGCTTTTGGATTATGATATCAGTACAGTTTCAAACTGAATCTCTCACCAGTCATGGTTTCTCTGTTGTACTGGATTGAACTGGTTCTACCTGACAATTCTGAAAATAAATCCTTATTTTAGAGTAAAAATTCCTTCACTTCTTGTTACTGCTACATTCATAATGTCACATATGTGTGTTACGTCTGGACATCTTGTGAGTACCTTAGTGACTTCCACAGCCATGCTTCCTACAGAAACTTCAGTTTTAACACATTCATGTGATATAACTGTTTTGATTTAATTTTCCTGGTTGCCTCACCCTATCATTTGCTTTGCTTATTTCATCCACAGTCATCCTTGTAAGTGAGTCCTAACACAAATACTTTGTCTCCGGATTTAAATTCTTTGACAAGAGCATTTTTGCTATATGCTGTATGTTGTGTCTTTGCCCTGTCTTTATGCTCTTTTACTATGTGCATTGCAGTTCTTAACCTGCCCTGCATGTCTGAAAAAAAGTGTTATTACCCACAAGTGTCAAAAAGGTATACCACACATTTAAAGAGGAAGTTCTCCTCCTTCCAAGTTTATTTTGATGCATCTAGTGAGCATCAAGAAATGTTTGTGATATAGCAGATCAGACTTTGTGAATCCATTTGACGTTTGGGTACTGGTCACAGTTTTTCAAAGTCAGCTCATTAGTGTTTTGTAACTAAGGCTTTAAAGTTTTGTTAAAGCACTGAACTAGTCCATCTGTTTGCAGGCAACATACAACTATCCTTAACTGTAACAAATTAACAACAGTCATCCATTGCTTTGGACTTTAGGTAAGAATTTATTGAGAAATTGCTCCATTAGGGGGAAAAGCAGTATTAGATCTTTTACTTTGGAGTCTGCACTCTTTATAAGGATACTATCCCATGAACCTGTGTTGTATAATCAGTAATTACCAAGATATACTGCCGGCTCTTACTTGATTTTTACAATTAGTCCCACGATGTCCATTCCAATCTGTTCAATAGACATCTGTGATAATTAATGGTATCAAAGGGTCCCTGAGCCCTGGCCTGGGTGCTGTCATTTATTTATTATTTATTTATTTGTTTACTTACTTACTTGATTGGGTAAGTGGGCTTTTCCAAGGACCCTTTTGAGTCATAACTGTGTGTCAGGCCACATAAAATACTCACAGATGAAATAAAATTGAGAATAATTAATGCTAGTAATTAGTTAATGTTTATACACACTATTAAGTAAACATTAGACATTCACCAGAATTAAATGAACTAATGCTATGCAAGACTTGTATAATGCTAAGACAGATGATTACAATAATATTCTTCAGTACATTTCTTACATCCAGCAAAAGTGATTTATAATAGTCTCCTTCCTTCTAAGTTTTATGTATATTTAACAAAGATAAGGGAATACTTGCCCTATAGTGGGGAGGAATGCAAAGGGAATGATTCTTAGTAGAAAGTGATTTAGTATGCTTAGCTGATTTGTCTGTCCAAGTGTAACTGGAAGAAATTAGCCATTGTTAAGAAAATGGTTAAATTTGCATGCTTTTTTTCCCTGAAAGAAGAATATTCTGTGATTTGTCTCATTTCTGGAGCAGGTGATTTCAGTTGTATTACATAATTTCACGAAAGCTTTTTTCACCATTGTAGTGGTCACACAGAGATTTGTATAGTATTAAAAGGTCCTGACCTCTTGAGTGATTATCTTGACGTTTTCATTTGTAGTTCGCTTCTGATGGTTGGGCATAATATGTTATTCAATATGTTAAATACAAGGGAAAATAAGAGAAAGATGGAATATACGCTATTACCCAGCTTGCTTTTTTGCAAAATGAAACATTGTTCTAGCTGTGGAGAAAGGTTTATAAATCTAAGGTTAATAAATATAGCTGTCAAAACTCTGTTGGTATTGTGCAAGAAACCGAAAGAGATGATTGGTAAGGCATATTCAAGTCTTGGTATGAAGATGTTTTTAGTAGAGCAAGTCTTTATTGAGATGAATGAAAGTTAGCAAGTTGAGCAAGTCCTTATTGAGATGAATGAAAGTGAGTCTGAGTTCAGCTGTAATCTCTGACACACATGCATCAGCACGTATTTGGAAAGTCAGGGATAGATGTAAGGCAAGACAAAGGCATTTGCACTTTTCTGTTATGGAACTGCTCTCATTTATGGGGGGGTAAAGAGAACGGGAGAGTTTGAAAGTTTTTTAGTAGTACTAAAGTATGTGATAGCGTTTTGAATGCATTTAAGTTCATTGTTATCTTGCCAGTGACTTACTGTGGGGAAATGCTTTTAAAGTGACATTTATACTGATGTAGGTGACAGGCCATTTTAGTGAAGGATGATGTCATCAGGATAAAGTGCTATGTTTGCTGGAGGAATAACATCAGTAATGGCATTAATAAATAAATGAAAAGAATGTGACCTGAGATGGAGTTTTGCAATACTCCAGCAGTAAAGGTGCCAATGCCTGTAAACAGTTTACTTGAACGCACCAGGAAGTTTCTGTGTACGGATCATTTCTGTTGTTGTGTCTTTCGGCTTTTCCCGGTTAGGGGTCGCCACAGCGGAACTCCGGTCCGCTAATGATTGGTAGATGATTTTTACATGCCGAGTTACCAGCCCTGATGCACAACCTTCAACGAAGGTACGCCCATTCACGCATGTCTCCACGCAGAATACGCTCTAGCTGAGACTCAAACTGGACAGCGTCTTAAGTTAAATGAGTTGGTGGCATACTTTTCTGAATTTAATTAATTTAACAAGATTATATAGTCCACAATCTCAAAGGCCTTGTAAATGTCAATGAAGGTGGCCTATGTCTGCCATCTTTTCTTCACAGAGGTGTAGTTTTTTATCAGTCTATGTGTAAATACATGTATGTGAATTGAGGTCACTCCTAAATTCATATTTAAAGTCCTTCAGTGAGTTGTATCTAATGGTCACATAGTTATTCATAGATTAGGTTTTCAAAGTTTTAGTGCTAGGGCAGCGGATGGCTTGGGGCAAAATTTCTGTGGGGATGAAAAATTAAAAATATCAGGAAATGGAAAAATGTGAGCATGCTTGAACTGTGAAGGAATGATGCCTGTGCTGATTGATGTGCTAGAGGGTTAGAGAGCTCCTTGTCACACATTGTAAGGGATGTGAATCCCAAGTTCAGTGCTGCCCTTTGGCAAAAATTTTCTTTAAACTTAATAATACCTGGTCAGAAAAGACTAGCTAACATTCCAGCTTTTGTCCTATCCAGTTTTAAATTGCCATTCATCATGTGGCCATCTAGTAACGTCATTACGCTTGTTCTAAAAAACTTAGGAACTAATAACTGGCTGTTAACTATCTGTTTACTTTCTTAAGAATGTAGTCCAAGTCATTTCTTAGTTCGAAGTACAGGTAGGTGTTAAATAGCGCTGTTTTGTTCCTTTGGCTCCCTCATCCATGACATATACTAGCTGTACTTGTCTATCATCTTCCCACTGAGACTTTTTGAAACTGACATTGACTTTTGTAGAGCAGTCAGCATTATTTTTATCAGCATTTACTTGTGATGTTTAGGCTCTGCACTCTCTTACTATGAATATTAGCAAAAGCTTTAGTACTTATCTGATTCGTACTAAAAAAAAACACAATTCATGAATATAATTTTCTTCTACTAGGATACTGGGAATTTCCCTTTCTTTTCTTCATCAGTTATTTTAGCTGCTGCAACCACAGAGCTATGCTTTTTTAGTCACAAGCCCTCATTTTTAGTAGAGAAGAGAGATTTAGTCATCTCTTCTTCAGTTTCTTCACCTCCTTCTCCCACTATATTCTTGTGATTTTAACTGTCATTCTACGCATTAACATATTTTATTACTTTAATTATAACAATATTTTTAGTAGGACTTGGTATCAGATTTGTCTAACCCTTTCATTAAGATCCATATTTTAGTTTGCATCTTCTATGTTTGTACATTTGTTTGTTTTTTGGTTCTGTGTCTTTCTTTCCTTATATCTGTCTGAGCCATTCTCACATCTTCCATAGCTCTTTATCTCAAGGAAAGCCTTGGCCAGTTATCACATCATGTACTGTGTTATTCACTAGAGCTACTAGGTGTAACACTTTCCATAACAGGTTTGCAAGTGTTACCTGTGTTGTAGAATATTCCCCTTTGTCTCCATTTTCACATATTGCTTCAATTTCCTGTTTACTAATTGTGATCAAACTATTATAACTGTGCGCACTGAGTCTAACAGTCCTTGACTTTATTTTTTCTTCTACCAGAACATCACATTTGACAAGTATAGAAAGAATGCAGAGATAAACACAGATGCTATGCTTCTAGCAATTCAAAGTTCAACATCATCAAACCCCATAAGCATGCTTTCAGGTGCAGTTTGTTGGCTAGCATTATTTTTTATGGCTATCGCATTACTGTCATTAACTGTGCAGAGTTGGGCCATGAGTCATTTTCTAGAACATATAAAACAAATCAACTCAGACAGTAATATTTTTCTGTATTGCAGGAAGAGTGACAACTAGGTGAAGAAATACTGTATAAGCTCTTGTACATACAAATCTAACTAAAGGTTTGTGGTTTCAGTAAATAACTGACTTGTTATTAAACATCTATCCTTTTAGAAGATGCGTGGTCACTCTTGAAAACCTGTGCTCTAAAAGTATTAGGAATTGCCCTTTGAAATTTCTCTACTCTCAAGAGAGTTTTTTTTAACATTACTTGCATGAGGTATTGACACAGTTTCACAATATGTATTACACCAGCCATTAGTGATCTTACCACTCTGTCCATACCAGTTTGTCTGGCAGTTGGAGTTAATGCAGATGATTAAAACTATAGTTTGAGTCACTTAGCCTCAATTTCCTACTGTATAACTGCAGGCAAGTCACTTAACCAGACGATGCGTTACTATCCACAATACTCTCCTTGTCACATGCATAGTAGCTACTTATGAACTTATAAATGTCCATTTGTGAAAACTAAGAGGCTGTTCCACAGGTAATCTTCGACCTCTAATCAAAAGTTTGTGTTTCAGTTTCATGTGATAGTGCGAGTCAGCATTTGTTTGCCCCATGTATTCATTCAGTAAGTTCCTGGTTAAATTAGAGGACAGTATTTTAGTCCACTCTGTTTGTGACCTTTTCTATACTTAAAACTCATTCATACTCTGTTGGATAGGACACCATGTCACCTTCATTCACAGGTTTCTTAAAAGGATCTCTGTGATGTAGGATGCTCAGTGAGGTGAGATGCTAATTCAGGACTGTGGATATCTGCTACTGCAGTCTAAGCAGATGTTGGCTTATCTTCCCCTGAAATGTTGTGGTTAAGCACACCAAAGCCTTACTGGAGTTTTCTAAGGCACTTCAAACTACAATAAAGAATTTTGTTTGTAGATGAACTTCCCATATGGTTACAAGGGTTAATAGCAATTCCTCAAAGCAACCCTATTTTCCATCACAAGTTTCCCTTCATTCAAAGCAAAAATCTGTATTGGTAATAGGGTTTGGAAGTTTCTCACTATTATCAGTTCATAACTCAGAGACCTTCTCATGCAATTCCTGATTCACAACCACTCTTTGAGGTAGCTTTGACTTTGGACACTTGCAGTCCTTTCAGGTGTGGGAAACAAACAAAAAAGAAAATCAAAGTCCAGTGCACTAAGTACTTTGAAAAGCCACAATTATAAAACAAAGCTGTTTGTCTCCCAACATTCTCCAGAAATGTAGTCTTTTTCTTGATTTTCAGATACCGAAACAATGTCTGGGTATCATCTTTCAGTTTGTGTTAAGGTTTACTTCCAAGGCATATATGAATATACTTCTTTCCTGACAGCAGGGGAGTAATAGAGAAGTAAATAATTGCGGGGGGTGGCCAAGATGCTAGTCTGATAGCAGAAATCCATAGCTCTGCTTAGATTTTAATATCCTGACAGTAAATACACTAATTTTTAGAAAAACTAACTAAAAATATACTAAAAGATAGATTAACATAGACTCTTTAGTATTTTCTAAAAAATAATATAGTCAAGAGAATTTTTTTAATTATTGCTGTCAGTAAGTTTTCCACTGGAGATCTTAACATAAACAACTCAAAGAACCCACAACAGGAGAGTGCAGTGAAGAAAGAACTTAAATTTATAATAACAAACATCCAAGAACTGTCACTAAAATGGACAAATTTGAAAACAAAATGGATATTAACCAACAAGAATGCAGTAAACAACTGGGACTTCTAAATGGAATAGTAAAAAAAAAAAATCTGAACAGATTCTTGCCTTAGAGGAAACAGTAACTGACCTAGATACTAGAGTGACAGAAAATGAACATCACAATGAACTTCTCCTGAAACAAAACAGCAGGCTGATTGAGAAACTGGAAGACCTTAAAAGTAGATCAAGGAGGAATAACATAAGAATACATGGAATTCCTGAGAAAGAAGAGGTTGCTAACATGATTCAATTCCTCAATAAGTGGTTTTCATCAGCACTAAACATGCATGAATCCCTCTCTTTTTGGCAAATCCAGCTTTGTTCTGAGTTCATCTAACCCCGGGTCTATAATAGTTAGATTTCTTTCCTCACAAGACAAGGACATAGTGCTGAAATCAGCTTGGACTAATTTCCCTATCAAGATGGGTGAAAAAGTTATTTGTTTTGACATTGACTACACCACTGCAGTCATATCCAAAAGAAAGGAGTGTGTTCCTCTAATTAAGCCTTTGAAAAAAGCCAATATTAAAGTTCAAATTCTTTTTCCTGCAATAATAAAAATCACCTTGCCAGAAAGACTGAAGATCTTTGATTCCCTACAAGAAGGAGTAGAATTTATCCAAAAGAAGAAAATACTGTTGGACATAGAAGAAATGGAATGGTCATCCCAGAGTTTGAAGAGACAGGCAACAAAAAATGGATGGTCTGTGAAGGAAGGAGCAAACAAAACTAAGAAACTAAAGGACAAATGAATAAATTCCTTCTAATTTTAAATGCTTTGCTTTATGAATCAATATATTTGATTCTGGAAAATCTCTATACTGTAAGGTAGTGTGAATCATCTTTATTATTAACTTTCTCTTTTCCTTTCTATATCTACTTCTAATTACATATAGTACTAAGTATTTAAATAACATTCTCTTTCTTTCTCTCTCTCTCTCTTCTTTCTTCCTATTCCTTTTTGTTACTAATGTTCCTTTTCTCTCTTTTCCCCACTATAAGTACTTTACATACTTTTCCCTTTTAAATAACTACAAATGATACATGTCTTCTAATTCTTCAGTAATAGTATAATTTGACTTAATACCAAAGTGCATTTTTTCTAGTGGGTCAGTGGTGGGGTAACAATATGTTTCTGCTTAGTGTTTCTAACTAGATATTTTAGACTCTAACCCCAGGATTCAGCAACCTCTGCACGGCGTGCAGGAATAGTGCAGGAGCTGCTGGAGGCAATATGGAGATCCAGGAACAAGCTCCCGGGATGTGGACGAGCGCTCCTGCACTATTCCTAAATGGACACAGCTCCTGTATGCAAATTACACCATTTGCAGGTGAAAACCATGCAAATGAGGTGGAATTGCGATGCAGAAAGCTGGCGGCCGTCCATGCAGGATGAGTGTAACCTGCAAAAATGTACTCGGTTAGTAACCAAGTACATTTTTGCAAACTACAAAACGGTGCCATGACAGCTCCAAATAAAGGGTGTATATAATGTGTAAAGCATGACAATGGCCAAATATATGGCCACTGGCATGGAAAACAGTTGCAAAAAACAAAAAAACTTTTATTTTTTTGGCCAATTTCAGCTGTTTAAGCATTGGGCAGCGGCGTGCAAATGGAATCAGATGGAAAATGAAAGAAAAACCCTGAAAAAAGCTTTCCCTGCAAAATCACAATTTTGCCATTATAGTCAATGGCAGGCAGAAGACAACAAGGCCAGTAAACAGTGGTTGCTAAGGAGGAAGGCTCAGTATGGAACTTGTAACTAGGCCTTAGCAGGCAATCCTATGCAAATGAGGGGAATGATACTGAATCACAGATTTCCCCTCATGGGTAGCCTGCACCCAACCATGTAGGTGCAGAAAAACCATGGTGCAAGCCTAAGAGCTAGCTGACATCATATAGGGGTGTGTCAGGCAAACTGTAAGCTTATCTGAGCCCTGTGGCTCAGGTTTACCCTAAGCTTAGCAAAGCTAAGGAAGGGGGTGTGTCGGAAGCTGCCAAGCACACTTTACATTGCCTAAATGGGTGTTCGTGCTGTGCACCATGTTTTAAACAAACAAAAAAAGTAAACCAGGAAATAGCAACTCCGTGCATATCAGAGCACTGTGTTTGCATGGTACACCTCTGGGCTTAAACAGGAAGGCAATGGGAAGGGAAAACAGCAGTAGGAAAGTAATCAAGGAGAACTAGCATAGCTGGCAGGTGAAATGTATCAGAATCAGCCAATTACACAAGCAGCAGCCCAGCCCAGTTGAGCACACTTCTATAAACTATGTAAACACCTTCCCCTCTATTTTTCCCAAAAACTCTATACCACCAGTGTACAGAAACAGGGACATTTTACCTAACAAAAGCAAGAAAATGATAGGGGCTGCATTTTCTCTCATAAATCAACATGTGGAAGAGGCTGAGGGTGGTGAGGATGAGAATGCTAATGACCAACCCACAGTGAGGAGAAGGAGAAGAGTGTACAGACCCAGGGTAACCTACCAGGGGCTACATGGGCTGGAGATTGTGGAGTACTATAGGGTGGACAGGGACCTCCTACAACAAATTGTTGAGCTGTACCAGCCACACCTCACATACAGAACAAACAGAGGGGAGCCCATCCCAGTGGATACCAGGGTATGTGTAGGCCTAAGAATACTTGATACAGGTACCTTCCAAAGGCCAACTGGGAATATCATGGGGATCTCACAGGCATCAGCATCCGGGGTACTCCACCAGTTCCTGGATATCATGTAAGCACATGCCGGTGAGCACATATATTCCCTCAGCACCCGTGAGGCATTGACCAGCAATATGTGTCTCTTCCACCAAATAGCAGAATACCCTGAGGTAGTGGGTGCTATAGACTGGATGCACATACACATCAAAGCACCACTTGGTGAGCGGGGTAGAGTCTTCATAAACCGCAAGGGCTTCCCCTACATCAACTTCCAGATCGTGTGTGATGCCCAGGGCATTATAATGAATGCATGTGCTGGCAGCCCTGGAAGCTATCAAAATTCCCACATCTGGCATATGATGCAGCTGTACCAGAGATTTGCCAGTGGGGACATCCAATATAGCCACGTAGTGGGGGATGCTGGTTACGCACTGGAGTCATGGCTGATGACACCCATCAGAAATGCACACACACCCGAACAAGAACTCCATAATGAGACACATGCACAGACCAGAATCATAATAGATCATGTGTTTGGGATGCTCAAGTCATGGTTCCGGTGCCTGGACATATCCAGTGGAGCTTTGCAGGACTCACCAGCTACATGTACCCAAATTGTCATTGTATGTGCCATGCTAAACAATATGATCCTATGGAAACAGCTGCAAAAGGAACAGCATAGGGCAGGGCCACACTGCCCACCCCCACCATTGCCAAAGCCTGCACAAGCACAAAGTGACTTGGAGAATGAACAACCTGAGCCTGCCCGAGTAGGTAGAAGGAGGTGTGCCCAGTATGCCAAGGCCTTGCCAAAGAGACTATGCATAGCACATACACTGACATGGTAGGAACCCAGGAAATGACACCTCTCTCTGACTCGCACATACAGTAAAAGGGATGCCAAACATGACACTACCTGTGCTTAACCATGTATAGGGAGTGTACTATGTGCATCCGACATAGTCAACCCTCCAGAACCATCCTCAATACTGGTATAGCCACAAGGTAAGTCACTCTCCCCATCAATTGCTGAATGGAGTAGTATGTTTTGTTACTTGTATCTATGGTATGGATGTGAGCATGCAAGGGAATTGGGTGGCTGAATGGGATGCCAGAAGATAGTAGACACCTATATTTGCAGCATGAAATCTGTAATAAATACTGGTGCCACCATAGTAGCCAGTACTAGACAAGGTGACAAAACCCACTGCAGGAAATGTGATGGGCCAAATGTGTGTCCATAGGACACACACATGCCAGTCAGTGAGGCTCACATACCCTACAACTTTCTCTGCCAGCAGGACAGGCATAGCAAACACAAGGAAAGGCTGTGCTAAGGCCTCCAATTGATGGCTATGGAGAACAGCCCCCCTCCAGACCTACACAGACAGACTATAATAGGTCAGGCAGTGGGATGTTAGTTCTGAAGGGTAAGAAGTCTGAAACTGAAATGTAGGTCAATAAAACCTAAGAACAGTAGTACAATGATGTGCCTCTAGTCTGCATGACAGGTCAGAATACAGAATGAAATAGAGTACCTGAAATACCACTACAGTCATAGCAAATGTGTACAGTCCTATGTAGAAATGTAGTAACATGTATGTGTAGGTATAATAACAGTGGAGCACAGACTACCTGAGCTGGCCAAAGTAGCAGGATAGATTGTAGCACATGTACAATATGCAGAGCTGTGTGTGTTAGGTCAGTGTGTGTTGTATATTGTATGAGAGTGGTCAGCATGTAGGCATGGGGGTTTTTGTCCTGGTGGCCATTGTCCAGTACTGGAAATGACAAGGCCAAGTTCTCACAACTGCAGTGCCAAACACAATTCATCCCAACAAAACACATTCCAGCAGTAAGCCATAGTAATTGTTCGGATGCAATATCTGTCAGCATCTGAAAGATAGACATGGCATGAATGTGGGCCCAGACATTCAAACAGTACACAGGTGGAAGTACCCTAGACAGACAGTGTATAAAATGTTACTGTCAAATGGACACACCTTTGGAATTGTACATACAGATTAGCAGCACATTAGTTGGGTTTGTAGTACGGAATACTGATGTCATCTGGACAAACACTGGCAGACCACAAAGGTCACAGGTATGAAGTATTGAGAAACTGCTGATGTCCCTGTACAAGCCAACATAAGTGGAATGCCCCACATATATCTGTGACTCAGCTGCAAATAGCTTCCATAGCACACATGCACCCAGCCCACCCCACCATCAGCCACAGGTACCTCACAGGTTATATCCCTGTTGTTGGGAATGAGTACAATATGACCTCCACCTCTGTATGGAAATAGCCACAAAATGCAGCATGCTGAAGAGGTGTCCCATGCAGGTGTGTCCCTAGCTGTAAGCAGCACCTTGCCAGCATCCACACCACTGGATCAGTAATGACAGAAACTATTGACATTAACACCTTGCAGACCTACCCTGTCACCCCAGGGGAATATAGTGGCTTGTAGCCTGGGACTGTAGGAGTGACACAATGCAACAGCCTGCTACAGATAGCCTGCATCACTAAAAAATGCCTACAGTCCTCTGTCAAAGGCCTGTGTCGCACCCATACTGCCAATGTATGTTATCTCATGGACTCCCAAATAACAAGATATCACAGTTCACAGAACCCAAATGCAAGGCCATGTCAACAAATCCTGGTAACATGTCCACCACGTCCTACTGCATGAACTGTGGATCAATCCCAAAATACTGCTGGGATAAAGTGATAACTATAGGGAACTTATCAGATAATGTGTGCATAATGTTTGGAAGAGGTTAGAATAACAGGGGGGGGTAGGAGTATGGATGCCATGGAGTGTGTGAAGTCTGAAACTCAGCCATGTGCACATACTTTCCCTGCCTGCAAACACAGGAATGGGTGGCTACAAACCTGCTTGTAAACCACAATGTGAAGGGGTAATGATGAGAAATATGAGCCCTGCTTCTGGGTAACCTGTGTGAATCTGTACAGCTGTGAGGTATGGACTCAGAAGGATATGACCATATTGTCACGTCGATGGATGTACAAGCATGGGATCCTCAGCCAACACTGTAACAAAGTGCTGGACCATTTACACAGACCCATCAGCAAGTGTCTGTAGTTTCCCCTCCAGAATGGCATGATTGTGCAAGAATATGTAGGCTGCAGACCACAATACTGGACACAGCTTCATTCACCCTGTGTTCCCCAGGAGATTACTGCAAGCAAATATGTATAACTGACAGTAGGTGATGACATAAAACATCACAGTGTAAAACATTACATATGTCTGAATATTTCTGCTAACACCAAAACCATGTAGCAGAAGCAGCACCGACACAATTACCTACAGTAACCCACTATCCTTTGCCCATTTTGACCCCATATTGTCAACCAATCTACAGATATCCCACAGAAACAGGTTGCTAGCTATAGGTGTAGAAACCAAAAGCTTGCATTGGAGTATAATCTACCTGAAGTGGATTCACACATTCAATACAGAAGGTCATACTAGGCATGCTCCCACACTTACAGAAATGAAATCCATGTCTGGCAACAACAATGGACTATACATATCTGACAGTCGCAGATGTTTGTGCACACATTCCACATTGCCCACCAGTCATGATTTGCACACACATTGGATAGGAATGCACACATATATGCAAGGACAGCACACTATAATAGGCCAAACTTATACATAGATGTGTGGAAGAGAGTGACAGACAGTGACAAAGAGCCTCCCATCATGAGGCCTGCCCCACCCAGCACATATCCAATTGGCTAAAAACCACATGATGTGCAAATGTCAATCACTGTAGACATTTGTCTCTGGTATCCCTCAGCACTATAGTGTCTGTGGTGCTTGTGATAACTGTGTAACATGACTGTACTAGTCAATATTCATCTAGCAGTTGTATACATGCACCTATTAAATATAAACATGTGTGTGACTGAGTGTTGTGTGTCTGTTTCCAGATTAATGGTTTATGGCCCATGCACACACACTGCACTCCCCATTGCTCTACATTGGCAAGCCTGCTGATGTAATTCGTCTTGAAATACACGTTTGCTGAAAGAGTAGTCCTATACGCTCTGTGACATGTACTATAACTGCATAATGCTAAAGTGTGATGTATTAGGTAGGTAGGAGTTTTAATCCCAGACATGGCAACTGTGAGACTGTGTGTGTAGGGATCAATGCTTTTGTGGCAATTCACAGTCACTACAATTTCCATTGCCCTACTTTGGCAGGCCTGCTGACATCATTCACTTTGAAATACACCTTTGGGAAAGAAGTAGTCCAGTAAGCTCTTTGATGCATCCTGTAACTGCATAATGCTGTAGTGTGATGTATTAGTAAGGTTGGAGTTCTAATCCCAGACATGGCAATTCTGAAACTTTCTGCATTTGTATGTGTAGGGATCATTGCTTTTGAGGCCATTCACAGTCACTACAATTTCTATTGCCCAACTTTGGCAGGGCTACTGATGTCATTCACTTTGAAATACACCTTTGGGGAAGGAGTAGCCCAGTAAGCTCTGTGGTGCATGCTATAACTACATAATGCTGTAGTGTGATGTAATAATTAGGTATAAGTTTTAATCCCAGACATGGCAAGTGTGAAACTGTGTGTGTGTGTGTGTGTTTGGTTGTGTGTGTGTGTGTAGGGATCAATGCTTTTGTGGCCATTCACAGTCACTAGGCACTTGTAAAAATGGAGAGCATTGATATCTGTCCAGTAACGGAGACCTGATCCAAGACTCCAGAGAGAACCCCTGCAATACCAGGTACAGCTCTTACCACACCAGCCGGCCAACAAAACATGATCAAAACATGAAAGGTGGAGGAATGTCCATATTCACCAAGGATATTCACACCACCAGGCTACTTTCCCAACACAATGCATCTGAAATTCTCCCGGTGCAACTAACACTAGGTAAGACTGCAATCCAAATTGTATAGCTTGCTACAGATCCCCCACCATGCCCCAAGATTCCCACTACACCTTTCTAAACATACTGGAAAATATTAAGATACAACCAAACACCCTAATACTGGGTGATTTCAACTACACTGCCATTAACTGGGAAAACTACTCATGTACCAACACCTATGCCCAACGGTTCTTGGAAGTCATAATTCACAATGCCCTGGATCATTTATAGTCCCACCAGGGGATCCAATATCCTAGACTTGGTCATTACCAACATGGGAAATTGATTGTCCACACCTATGGTCACCCCCATTGGTGGTTAGGTCTACCCATAAGCTAATCACCCTTAACATCCACATCCCTCCCCCACACCCCAGTAAGGAAACCTCCATAAAAAATGTCTCCAAAGCCAACTTCATGTAACACATGTCAGACGTGACAGACTTCATGACACCCATGCAGATGGGAACTGAAAGGTTGACTGCTGAATTCTACACTAAGGCATTGCACAAGCACATCCACTCATACATGAATCGTGCCATCTCAAATAGAACCAAGACACTCCCCTACAACAAAAGAAAGCCAATGTGTTGGTTGCCTGCCATAAACAAACTTTACAACAAAAGGAAGAAACTGTTGCAGAAAAGAGGAAATTTCCAGGATGCAAAAAACTCACTTACCAGCCTCAGTAAGAAACTGAGATCCCTCATAAAATCCTCCAAAACTAGTTACGAACATAATATAGCCAAAGATTCCAAAGACAACTGCAAGCCGTTCCATAGCTATGTCAGGAGTCTAAATGGCAAAGCTCAGATCTGCTCCAAGCTACACCAAAATGGCTTTAAATATACTGATCCCAAGGATATTGCCAATATCCTGGCAGATCAATTCAGTTCCAACTGCACCCCCGCCCCGTACCACCCCCTAAAGGGCCCATCTCAATACTGAAAGATTGCCAGATTCCGGTAATAACAGCTACACAGGTAAAAACTACACTCTCCAGAGCTAAGAAAACAGCATCCATGGGACCAGACAAAATCCCGGGATGTAAACTACATGAACTACAAAATGAACTGGCACCTCAACAGCATGCCATGTTTAATCATAGACAAACCTCAGGCTTTGTGCTCACTGATTGGCACACAGCTACAGTTATCCCAGTCCATAAGGGGGGATCCACCCTGGATCCTGGGAACTATTGCCACATCAGTCTGACAAGCCTGATCTGCAAAGCCATTGAATATATTATCATGGAACTTATAAACAAAGACAGTGGCAAACTGAAAACACTGGACCCCACCTAGGTTGGGTTTGTGAAAGGCTGATCATGTCTCCTGAACCTGATTGACATCTTCGAATCAGACTCCAGAGCTGTGGATGAGGGTAAGGCAGTTCAAACAGCCTATCCGGACCTCGCCAAGGCCTTCAACACCATCCCCCAGTCTGGAATCATAGATAAATGTACTAAGCTGGCCATTAATCCCTACGTAATATGATGGGCTGCCAACAGTCATACTGATAGAACCCACACTGTAAATGTAGGTTACTGCAAATCCAGCCCCAGACAAGTAAGATTTGGAGTACCTCAGGGTTCAGTCCTGGGACCGCTCTTGCTTGTCATCTACTGCTCTGAAGTACAGGCCAACACTAAGAGACTCTGACTAACAAAGGTCGCAGAAGGCTGCAAATTGGGAGCCAATATTGAATTCCCAAATTATGTGGATATTCTACAAAAGGGCCTTGCAGAAGCAAATGCTTGGTGCCAGAGCCATGGGCTCAAGCTCAATGCCAAGAAATGTATAGTTATCCACTTTGGGAAGGAACATGTACCCGTGAAGTACCACATAGGTGGCAGTACACTAAACACAGAAATTGTGATAAGAGGCTTAGGGACACAGGTGGACTGTGGTCTCACCTTTGATAACCACATCATCACAACAGTCAGGAAATCCACCTATGTGGCAGACTTCATCACTAAGGGCTTTTCATACAGAAAAAAAGGAGGTCACTGTCCCACTTTAGTCATCTACCAGTAGACCCAGTATAGAATACTATGCCCCATTTGGTATGTACCTCTCAAGGCATCTGCAACAACTAGAAAGGCTGCAAAAATACCTCACTAAAAGAATCACAGGCCTAAAGCAGATGCCCTATGCTGACTGTCTGAAAATCATCCAGCTATACTCTGTCACATATCATTTACTCAGAGGCGATCTCTGCTTAACATACAATGCCATGTCAAACCAGAGCTGTTGGACATGTTACACTCCCTCAGAGCCACACACACAGGGATCCAAACCTTGTCATCACAATGAAAAAAACATGCTGGAGGGATGGGTTCCTAACGCAGAGACTCCCCAGACTCTGGAATAGGCTGCTCATACATGTCAAGCAGAGTGCCTCTTTGGCCCTCTTCAAAACAAACCTTGACGATTGGATGGGAGATAGGAAATTCACCCCGGGGATCACGTCAGTTACCCTGCTAGACAGGGGTCCAGGGAAGTAAATATTGTGGGAAGAAATAGCCAGGGAATTGTTATGGCTAGGCTTATATAGGCCCTAGGACCAATAGCCTAGTACCAACCTATGAACCTATGAGATGGTACTACACAGCTGAGAATGTAAATAAACAACTGTGAAAAAATATGTTTTCCTGAACTGAGATCATAAATGTAATGTGAATTGTTAAACAGTGTACTCAAGGCTGCTATACAACCTTATGAACAGCTAGCAAAAAAGATTTTTTTTTTAAATAAATGATTCTGAAGCAATTTTGGAGTGAGCAATAGTGTAATAACTATTTCTAAAGCAATTCTATTTTAATGTTTTGCATACATAAATGAAGGTCACTATCAAACAATGAATCAAAGAAATAGCCAGTAGAAATTTAGTGTTATAAAAAAAATGCAACATATTTCAATGACTAAAAATAACTGTTTTATACCTTCATATCTGTTATACTAAACGCGTTCAACGCATTACTGGAAATTATTTAAAAGAAAGATAGAGTTTTCAAGGTCCTAGATGTAGGGTTATGGATGAGGGTTTTTTTTTTTCATAAAATAACAAGGATATGTAGTTTGCAAAATGTATAATTTCAACAAACAGTCCATTGAGTTAAAGAATATTATGATTCCATAAATGTAGTATATTTAACTTCCTTTTATATAAACATTTATGATTTTCTGACGCAAAGTTATGCACTGCCAAGATAAAGTTACATTTTACTGCAAATGGAGAAACGTGATTTATATAGTAGCCCTAGTTTGATCCATATACTTTAATAATAACTTAGTGTAGCAGTGAAACAAAGCACTAATTTAGTAACAGATAGGTGGGAAGAAATAAAAGTGTCACTTATGTCTTATGCCATGGTCAGTGAAACCTATGAACCTATAAACCTATGAACTACACTTTCCATTGCCCTACCTTGGCAAGCCTGATGATGTTATTCACTTTGAATTACACATGTGGGGAAAGAGTAGCCCAGTAAGCTCCTTGGTGTGTGCTATAACTGCATAATGCTGTAATGTGAAGTACTAGTTAGATAGGAGTTCTTATCCCAGACATGGCAACTATGAAACTCTGTGTGTGTGTTTTTGTTTGTCTGTGTAGGGATCAATGCTTTTGAGGCCATTCATATGTGTGTTTGTTTGTCTGTGTAGGGATCAATGCTTTCGAGGCCATTCACATTCACTACAACTTCCTTGGCCTACTTTGGCAGGTCTGCTGATGTCATTCACTTTGAAATACATCTTTGGGGAAAGAACACTCCAGTAATCTCAGTGGTGAGTGCTATAACTGTGTAATGCTGTAGTGTGATGTACTAGTTACATAGGAGTTCTAATCCCAGACATGGCAACTGTGAGACTCTGCGTGTGTGTTTGTCATTAGTATCCTGTCTTGAGGTAGATGTGAGTGTGTAATAAGAGGACTCATCGTGTAGTGGGTTTTGCAAATTTCTTATATGGTGTGCCTATTATATGTCACAATGTCCACCTTGCAAGGACAACAGATGTCAAACATCAGAGAAGCTGGTGTAGACAATCCATGCCCCTACATGTGACATCATGGATTGGGAAACAACATAGGCAACCCTTGCATAACCCAGAGAACACTCTCCACCCATGTCTCATACAGAAACACACTTGTCTAGGCAACAACCACTATGTTGGTAGTTCCCTGCATATTGCCCACAGATAGTAACCATGGTGTGATTGCGGTGGACTACAGAGGACATGGCACCCTGTCCCATCTCTACAATAGCCTAATCATTGCATACAGTGTTCCTTTGCTATGTTCCCCACTGGATGCCTGCAACAACTGTAGAGTCAGCAAATGTAACCCACAAAGGAAATACCATGCCTTATACACATGCCCTGTATGGACAGATGCCACTAACTACCTGTATCATGCTGTCAATGTAGGTGCAGGGTCAACCTGGTTTCCATTGCCAGTTCTCACCACATGAGGCCAAGAATGGCACATCAGATGATAACAATCTGTCCACACAACATGCCCCAAACACCCCAGGTACACTTCTACATGTCACAGAACATGCATGTGGGACGTGTGCACATCCCAGATGCCATCCATGTTATGGAATATAGAACACATACATGGCAAGCGTTGAGCAGCACTGCCCACCCATAATAGTAACCCAGATGAGTGGATGGTGAATATAATACCCCCCTGTGTGGGGCAATACAGAGACTACACCCCTGAGCCACACTGCAGACCATTGTCATGTGGCCTGATGCCAAGGTATACCCTTTATCGAGCCTTGTACAGCCTTCTGGCACGGTCAACCACTACACACCTGTGAAGAAATGCACCCATGCATGTCAGTACTGGTAAACGTGTGTGTGTGTGTGTGTGTGTGTGTGTGTGTGTGTGTGTGTGTGTGTGTGTGTGTGTGTGTGTATGTGTGTGTGTGTGTGTGTGTGTGTGTGTGTGTGTGTGTGTGTGTGTGTGTGTGTGTGTGTGTGTGGAGTATAATGATTTGGATGACATTCACACTCATTACACCTTCCATTGGCCTACTGACGCATGCCTTCTGATGTCAGACACCTTGACATACCCTTTGGCCATATATCAGCCTGATAACCTCTGTGGTGCATGTGATACCTGCGTAATACTGTAGTGTAGCAAACTAGTTAGTTAGGAATTCTAATCCTGACCCTGCCAACTGTGATAATGTGTGTGAGTCCCTGAGAGAGAATGGCTGTGTTGTCCTTGACACCTGTTCTTGTGGACAGGCACATGTACTACACTTACCGTATCCCTCCTTTATCACTGCTGCTGATGTTACTCACCATAAAATATATGTTTGGACAGCTCTGCAACATGTAAGCTCTGTGGTGCATGCAAAAACTGCATAGAAATGTAATAGCAATACATAGTCAGGCAGGGGATTGAAACTCTGTACTGGTAAGTGTGTGACACAAACATGCTTAGCTTTTACTCTCCTACCCCCTCCCTGTCTTACTTTGTCTCTGTCTGCTTCTCTCACTTCCTCTGTGGTGGATGTGGAAAAGTACACCTGCTTTGCTTAGGCAACTGCTTGAGTTTTGTTAGTGATGCTCATGATCAGCTGATGGCCTGTGCACAAATTGCAGTCTCCCTCTAGCCGATTGCATGTAGAACAGCTGTGGTAACATTCCCATAGCCAATTGCATAGAAACACACTCCTATAACTAGGAACATCATGTGGGTGTTGGCTCTTTTCATTCACTGTGAGCAGGACTTCATGTCAGTGTTTGGCAAACAGCATCACAGATGGTAATGGGACATGCCTCTAAACATACACTGTGGAGACAGGCCAACAAACAGGAGGGTGATGTTCCAGACATGACTACAGAATGTAAGTCTTGCTCTTCTGCATTTGAAGTAATGTTGGTTTAACAGGGATTGTGTGGATATGACTGGTCTACATGATTTAAAAGCTGTCATGCCAGGGTTATGTGGTTGCTGAAACTCCCACCTGTAGGGCTATCTGCAGACTGGCCAGGGTTTGGAGTCTTACGTGTGTTGTGTTACTCACAGATTACCTATCTTTAGAACTGCAGAAGCATAGTCTGAGGATTGCAGTCAGTACATGGTGACAGCCATGAGAGTTACTGACTTCATATCCCTCATAGGACATATGCCACAACAAACCCTGTTACACCAGTAAATGTATGAGGTTATCACAGCAACATGTCAATATTGGCCCTGTGTTTGTGCCTCCAGCCACAACTACATCAACCTTTGTACATATGTCATGCAGTAAGAGGGGCATATGTTCACTACACCATTATTTATTGACATCACAGTAAGACACCTTTGATCATTATAAGTAAAAAACTAAGAGCTCTCATAAAATCATCCAAGGCAAATTTTGAGAGAAAAATCACCAAGGATTCAAAAGACAATCATAAGGCCTTCTTTAGCTATGTTAGAAACCTAGGAGGAAACTCCCAGATATG